>NC_045971.1:6807873-7010373 GCF_010909765.2 Amblyraja radiata | reverse complement strand
ATGAGATTTACCAGAATGACTCCGGGGATGGATAGATTGGAGAGTTGTGTCTCACCTTGGATTCTTCTCCTTGGAAGTTGAGAGGAAACCTAATGGAGGTATTTAAGTTCATGGAAGATGTGGATGGAGTCGATAGAGAGGGGTGAAGCGTAAAATTAAACGAAGGTGAAGGGCAAACGAACCTGAAGGAGCCAAGAGGAAATATTTCATCTCACGTCGAGAGGTTGGGGTGTAAAATGCCCACAGGAGACTGACTCACTGTGGCATTCAAACTCCAGCTGGCAGTATCTACATTGTCATGATGAACAGGACTAGTTGGAACACATGGGTGGCAGGGTGGCGCAGCGGTAGATTTGCTGCCTCACAGCGCCTGAGACCCAGGTTCGATCCTGACTACGGGTGCTGTCTGTACGGAGTTTGCACGTTCTCACCGGGAGCTCTGGTTTACTCCCACACTCCAAAGACGTGCAGGTTTGTAGGTTAATTGGCTTCTGTAAATTGTAAATTGTCCCTAGTGTGTGGGATAATGCTGGTGTACGGGTGATTGCTGGTCGGTGCGGACTCGGTGGGGCCGAAGGGCCTGTTTCTGCGCTGGATCTCTAAAGTCTGAAGCATCAGTGTGGACTCGATGGGCTGAATGGCCTCCTTCTCTGCGGCAACCAAGCTGTGGTTAACTCAAGATGGACTCAGTTCTCGGGCCGTTGTCTAACTGGGAGTGGACGTAAAGGGCAGAGGTGATGGATGCCATGTCAGGGGTGCGGGAGGGGGAGTGGTGTGGGTGGCGGAGGGGGTCAGCTGGTGACTGTGGTCAACTTGCACCCAAGGTGGTCACTGTGAGACTCGGGTCAGGGTGGCTGATGGCACGATGGAAGGTTTGCCAGATCTGCAAGGCCAGCACAAGGCCAAGCAAGACCAGAACTTTACTTCCGTAGTGAAAGTGTTGAAAAGCAAATTCTGATCAACACAGAACGGTACCTGTCGATGCCAACACACCCGACAGGTTAAACGTCATCATTTAGTTTTCTAACCAGGCGACAAGCGGAGGATCCCTCTCCCCCCACAGAGGGAGAGGCGAGGGAGGGGGGAGCAGAGAGTCCAGAGTGTTTTATTGTCATACCTCCCGAGGCGGAACTGAAATTCTTACTTGCAGCAGCATAACACATACGTAAACACAGTACTCTGTAAAACCAATATTGAAACAAGCAATGTATATATAATACAAGCAAACAAATACAGAACAATAATAGTGCAAAGTCAAAAAAAATCTCCCTAAGTCGATGGAGTTCAGAGCTTATCTGAGGTTGAATGTTTAATAGCCTGATGGCTGCAGGGAAGAAGCTGTTCCTGAACCTGGATGTTACAGTACCTACTTCCCGATGGCAGTGGTGAGATGAGAACGTGGCCAGGGTGGTGTGGGTCTCTGAGGCAGCGACTCCTGTAGATCCCTTCGATGGTGGGGAGGTCAGAACCGGTGATGGACCGGGCAGTGTCCACCACTTTTTGCAATCTTCTTCTTTCCTGGGCATTGGAGCGGGCTGTGATGCAACCGGGTCAGTTCAGTGTAGTTTATTGTCACGTGTACCGAGGTACAGTGAAAAGCTTATGTTGCGTGCTAACCAGTCAGCGGAAAGATTACAATTGATCCATTTTACAGTGTACTGATACATGAAAATGGAATAACGTTTAGTGCAAGGTAAAGCCAGCAAAGTCCAATCAAGGATAGTCTGAGGGTCACCAAAGAGGTGGATGATAGTTCAGTACTGCTCTCTGGTTGTGGTTAATAATTTAGATGATGGGATTACAAGTAACATTAGCAAATTTGCAGATGACACAAAGCTGGGTGGCAGTGTGAACTATGAGGAGGATGCTAGGAGGTTGCAGGGTGACTTGGGCAGGTTGAGTGAGTGGGCAGATGCATGACAGATGCAGTATAATGTAGATAAATGTGAGGTTATCCACTTTGGCGGCAAGAACAAGGAGGCAGATTATTATCTCACTGGTATCAGATTAGGAAAAAGGGAAGGGCAACAAGACCTGGGTGTCCTTGTACACCAGTCACTGAAAGTAAACATGCAGGTACAGCAGGCAGTGAAGAAAGCTAATGGCATGTTGGCCTTCATAACAAGGGGATTTGAGTATAGGAGCAAGGAGGTCCTTCTGCATTTGTACAGGGCCCTGGTGAGACCACATCTGGAGTATTGTGTGCTGTTTTGGTCTCCCAATTTGAGGAAGGACATTCTTGCTATTGAGGTAGTGCAGCGTAGGTTCATGAGGTTAATCCCTGGGATGGCGGGACTGTCATATGAGGAAAGATTGGAAAGAGTGGGCTTGTATTCACGGGAATTTAGAAGGATGACAGGGTATCTTATAGAAACGTATAAAATTATAAAAGGATGGGACACGCTAGATGTTGGGGGAGTCCAGAACCAGGGGCCACAGTCTAAGAATAAAGGGGAGGCCATTTAAAACTGAGATGAGGAAAAACTTTTTCACCCAGAGAGCTGTGAATCTGTGGAATTCTCTGCCACAGAAGGCAATGGAGGCCAATTCACTGGATGAATTAAATAAAAGAGTTAGATAGAGCTCAAGGGGCTAGCGGAATCAAGGGATATGGGGAGAAGGCAGGCACGGGTTACTGATTGTGGACAATCAGCCATGATCACAGTGAATGGCGATGCTGGCTCGAAGGGCCTAATGGCCTCCTCCTGCACCTATGTTCTATGTTTCTATGAAACAGGCCATTGTTAGATGTTTGTTGGGTGAAAACGAGAAGTTGGTGCGACTTGGGTGGGGGAGGGATCAATATTGACGTGATGTTTAAGAGAGCATTCATTGTGATGAAGGGCAGGGTTGGGTACATTCCGGGCAGCGTCTGTGTAAACATAATGTGTAAGGGCAGCGTAGAGATTTGTTTAACCTCTCCATCTTACCACAATAGTTTCTCCGGTGTACATTGAGCGAGTCAAGACGGAGAAAACCGATGGTGACACGAAGCGAGGTGTTGGTTTTAGCGGTGGGTTACTATAGCAACCACAGCCCTAGCCCCTCTCCCCGCTCCCTCCTGCAGCCGTCCCCCTTGTCCGACCCTGCCGCAGCGGGTGGAGCTGCTGCCTCACCTCGCCAGACAGCCGGCTTCCACCCCGACCGCGGGTGCTGCCTGTCTGTGTGGAGTTCTCCCCGTGACCCTGCTCCCGTTTCCTCACACATCCCAAAGACGTGCGGGTTTGTAGGTTCATCGGCCCTCGGTAAATCGCCCCTAGTGTGTAGGGATTGGATGAGAAAGTGGGATAGCATGGGTGGTCAGCACGGACTCGGCGGGCCACCCTTGGGTGCTATGTGAACGGCTACTCGGGTGCTGTTTGGTTCTCCAGGATGCTGTCTGTTCCCAACAACACTGGGTTCCTCAGCTGATGCCAGGCTCCCTTGGGTGCTGTCTGCCTCCCTTGGGTGCTGTCTGGCAGTTTCCCCAGGGTGCTGTCAGCCTCCGGCAATGCTGGATCCCTCAGTAGATGCCTGGCTCCCTTGGGTGCTAGCTGACTTTCCCGGGTGCTGACTGGCTCACTGGGTGCTATCTGTTTCCCCAGGGTGCTGTCAGTCCCCGACAATGCTGGATCCCTCAGTAGATGCCTGGCTCCCTTGGGTGCTGAATGACACCTTTGGGTGCTGTCTGGCTCCCCAGGGTGTTGTCTGCTTCCCCTTGGTTGTTGTCTGCCTCCCTCGGGTGTTGTTGAACTCCCTGGGGGGGGCGGTCTGGCTCCCCTTGGGTGCTGCCGTGCTCCCCAGGTTACTGACTGTCCCCACACCGTGTGTCTCGGGGGGGGGGGTAGACAGGGTGCCGGCCTGCCGTGGGTTTGGTGTAACCGGTGTTTTCCTGCCACAGATCCTGATACGCCTCCTGAGAGGGCGGAAGTGGTCCTTGAATCTCCGGGTAGGTAGTCCGGAGAAGCTGCCCGTGTCCAGATACCCTCGTTGATGCCCCCCGGTCCAGTCCCGAACTCCCGGCCTCACACCATCCCCCACACCTGCTCCTTCTCAGCCACGTCCAGACAGCTTCAGAGTTGGTCCTGACCCTTCAATGACCTCCAGGTGGGGGGGGGGGGGGGGGGGGGGGGGGGGGATGGGAGGGTATCATCGATGGTGTGGTGGTATCACCCACCATCAGCTCACCCAGCCACACACAACCTCAGTGATCATTGTGTTGCAGGCTTGCCAGCCTTATGTCCATGGAGAGTGACATCTGTACTCCACCCCCTCCCCATCATCAATGAACCCCCCCCCCATCATCATTGCCCCATTGCACCTTGGTCCACAGCAGTTGCCCCAGCGGTAGTGACTTGACCCAACGGCAAGTGCAGGGTCGGGGTGCAGGGTCGGGGTGCAGGGTCGGGGTGCAGGGTCGGGGTGCAGGGTCGGGGTGCAGGGTCGGGGTGCAGGGTCGGGGTGCAGGGTCAGGGCGCAGGGTCGGGGCGCAGGGTCGGGGCGCAGGGTCGGGGCGCAGGGTCGGGGGTCAGGGTCGGGGTGCAGGGTCGGGGTGCCGGGCAGGCGGCTGTTATATTGCGAGCCCGTCGCATGTCCCCAGTGACCACCCGCCGACCACTGTGGCCACAGCCCCACGGCCTCTCTTCCCATCACCCCCAACGCCCCGTGCGATACTGCAGAGACGGCTGGTATACACTGAGTCATGTTGATTAACTTGCTGTTTTCCTGCATAGGCACTGAGGCTGCTGACTCATCGTGTTCTGAGGGTAGGTCTCAATGAGCGGACTAAACGCGGTGATAACTTTAGTGTCCCACCCCAACTCCCCACACAAAATGCAGGCGTAACTGCGCGGGACAGGCAGTATCCCTGGAGAGAAGGAATGGGTGACGTTTCAGGTCAAGACCCTTCTTCAGATTGAATCGGTCTGAAGAAGGGTCTTGACCAGAAACGTCACCCATTCCTTCTCTCCAGAGATGCTGCCTGTCCCGTAGTTACTCCAGCATTTTGTGTCTATCTTCGATTTAAACCAGCATCTACAGTTCCTTCCTACAATCTACTCCCTGACTCCCAGCACTCATTTGCCATCCTTCCCAGTTTACAAGTCCATAGGTTCATGTGATAGGAGCTGAATTAGGCCATTCGACCCATCAAGTCTACTCCACTATTCAATTATGGCCGATCTATCCCTGTAACCCCTGCTATCCGCACTAATCACAAACCTATCTCTCTACCATAAACATTTCTATTGATTTGGCCTCCACAGTCTTCTCTAGCAATGAATTTCACATCCACCACCACTATTGACCTCCCCCCTCCCCACTTCCCCCTCCCCCACCCTCCCCTCTCCCCCCCACCCCTCCCCCTTCCCCACTCTCCCCTCCCCCTCCTCCCTCTTCCCTCTCCACCCTCCCCACTCCCCCCATCCTCTCCCCCCCACCCCTCCCCCCTCCCCACTCTCCTCTTCCCTCTCCCCCCCTCTCCCCTTCCCACTACCCCCCTCCCCCCATCCTCTCCCCCCCCTCTCCCCGCTCCCCCCACTCCCCTCTCCCCCCACTCCCCTCTCCCCTCTCCCCCCACTACTCACTCCCACTCCCCTCTCCCCCCACTCCCCTCTCCCCTCTCCCCCCACTCCCCTCTCCCCTCTCCCCCCACTACTCACTCCCACTCCCCTCTCCCCCCACTCCCCTCTCTCCCCTCTCCCCCCACTCCCCTCTCCCCACTCTCCCCTCCCACTCTCTCCTATAATTGACCCATTGGACCTTGGCGAAATAGGAGACATTTCTCCTCATTATTCCCATGCCTGAAGGTCTTTCCCACTATAACCCACCCCTGGGATCCTCTGAGACCACGTGTGGAGCAGAGACTGAACAAAACATGCTCAGTGACACCGCCACACGTGTGCTCCCTCATGTCGGAGCTTTTGAGCCTGATTTACGAGGCTGCAGAAACGGGAAGAGATAAATGTCTGTAAAGGGACTGCTGTAGTGAGGTATTGTGTGTAATCTCTGACTTTCATACGCTAGGCACCAGTTCGTCTGACTCTGTGTGTCGGCTTTATTCATCTGAGAGTGGTCTCGTTTCTGCTCCTGGTAGGTGCTCTAGCTAGTCAGTGCAGTGGAGTTTAGTTACAGTCCAGTTATATTGTGGATCGGTGCAAAGTGCTGGAGTTACTCAGCCAGCATCTGTGGTGACGTTTCGGGTCAGGACACTTCTTCAGGCTGATGGTAGATGAGTCGGAGGGGGTGGGGGGGGGGGGGGGGGGGAGGAGTCTGGAAGCAAGAGAAAAACAAGTCCAAATCCAGCCTCCCCCCACACTACAATCAGTCCTGCTCCAAAACGTCACCACAGATGCTGCCTGACCCGCTGAGTTACTCCAGTGTTATCTTTAGTATAAACCAGTTATATCATGCCACAGTCTCATCTATACTTTGGTCTGATCTCTACACAAGGGCTGACTCGAGGTAAAACACCACAAAGTGCTGGAGGAACTCAGCGGGTCAGGCAACATCTGTGGAGGGAATGGACAGGCGATGTTTCAGGCTGGGACCCTTCTTCAGTTGGGGGCAGCCTCAACACACAGTGGGGGGGAGATAGCTGGAAAAGGTAGATGGGGACAGGACCTCCAGCACTTGTGATTTACTCAGGTTTCCAGCATCTGCCCTTCCTTGTTTATACAACGTTTCGTTACGTGTACTGAGGTGCAGCGAAAAGCGTTTGTTTGCATGCTATAGAGTCAAAGGAAGGCTGTACATGAACAAAATCAAGCTGTTCACAGTGGACAGATAAAGGTTAAATGTTACAACTTTCAGTGTGATATGTAATATTGAAACCTTGTGTCTCCATTCTGGCTTGGAGCTGTTTCTAATGTGAACACCATCCACACTTTTCCACACTTGCCACACTTATCCTTGGAGGTGTGACTGGTAACCGGGTATGTGGTGGCACGGTGGCGCAGCGGTAGAGTTGCTACCTCACAGCGCCAGACACCTGGGTTTGATCCCGGTTACGTGTGCTGTCTGTACGGAGTTTGTACCTTCTCCCCGTGACCTGCGTGGGTTTTCTCCAGGTGCTCCGGTTTCCTCCCACACTCCAAAGACGTGGGGGTTTGTAGGTTAATTGGCTTTGGTATAATTGTAAATTGTCCTCAGTGTGCAGGATAGCATTTGTGTACGGGATGATCGCTGGTCGGCGCGGATTCGGTGGGCCGTAGGGCCTGTTTCCGCGCTGTATCTCTAAAGACTGAAGTCCAAAGAATGAACTCCTGGCCCAGCCACAGAGCCCTTTTCCGATCATCTCCAACGTTCCAACAAGTGAATTACCCGCAGCAGGGTCCAGGAGCTGTGAGTCCTGATGTAAGATCTCAACCCAAAGTGTGGGCTTCCACCTACTGCCTCCACAGATGTTGCTCGACTCCTTGTCCCTCCCTCCAACACTCTCTATGCCTGCTCCAGCATCTGCTGCCTCCTGTCTCCCCAGGGTTTAATCTTGAACACCCGTGGCCCACAGATAGGGTCGCCAACTTTCTCACACTCCCAAATAAGAGACAAAAGGTCATAAGGGACAAATTCCCCACGGCAATTCGTTGACCGACTCGGCCGTGGCTGGGTGAATGATGAGTTGGCCCAGGTGCTGGACTGCACACGAAGCCCAGCTGAGGAGTTCGGGCCCAGGCCGCGCGACGTCGTGCGCAAAGTCCGGCACCCCATCCAACTCATCAACCGATCATCGGCCCATGAGGAGGAGGGGTGGTGGTGGGGTCGGCGGTAAGCGAAGTTCCGAAGGTCGGACAGCTGGCCGGGCTGCCGACCGACCGACGGGGCCACGGGCGATCGGCAGTGCTGCTGCTGCTGCTGCTGCTGCACTCCATGGGCTGCACTACGTCGGGACGGGTGAGGCGGGGTCCAACCCGACAGTCCCCTCGACCCGAGTAGTAACAGTCAAATACTGGACAAGAGCGGTCCCGTACGGGACAAACCAATTTAGCCCAAGATACGGGATGTCCCGTCTAATATGGGACAGTTGGCAACCCTACGCACAGGGCAATCCTTGAAGCCCTACGACACTCCTTCTGTAGGCCTGGGCTGGAGGAGGCCGTATACTGTCTATAGGTTGCAGCTGCCTGCTTCCATGCTGAAGCTTGCAAACAATCTTGCAACTCGGGGTCCTCCGGTCAATGAATTGATCGGAAAGAAATAGTGGACTCGAGCGGTAGAGAGTGTTGGATCTGGAGTGGATTTGTGTCAATATGCACGGATTCACCATATCTGTGCAATAGAATTTTTAATTATTATATAGATACTGTAAGTTAGTAGATTTCAGTGGAAAGAATGAAGAGGTCTCTTACTCTCTGGGAATTGGCGGCGGAGCAAGATGAGAGAGGGATACTGATTCACAGTAGATTGACATAACACAGGGTTTTAGATATCATATGAAAGCAGGCTGTTACTAATGCAACCATTAAAGGCTGTGCAAATGTAGACAAAAAAGCTGGAGAAACTCAGCGGGTGAGGCAGCATCTATGGAGCGAAGAAATAGGCAACGTTTCGGGTCGAGACCCTTCTTCAGACTGATGTCATGGGAAGGGGGGGGGTGGCGTATAATACAACATAATTAAATGTGACATCTCCAAGTCCAAGTGATGAAAGAATGGATCGACTGGGCTTGTATTCACTGGAATTTAGAAGGATGAGAGGGAAATCTTATAGAAACATATAAAATTCTTAAAGGATTGGACAGGCTAGGTGCAGGAAACATGTTCCCGATTTTGGGGGAGTCCAGAACCAGGGGTCACAGTTTAAGAATAAGGGGTAAGCAATTTAGGACTGAGATGAGGAAAAATTTCTTCACGCAGAGAGTTGTGAATTTGTGGAATTCTCTGCCACATTTATGCTTGGTAATAATGTAAATTGTCCCTAGTGTGTGTCGGATAGTGTTAGTGTGCGGGGATCGCTGGTCGTCCCGGACTCAGTGGCACGAAGTTCCTTTTTCTGCGCTGCATCTCGAAACTAAAGTAAACTAATCTAAACTGAGTGGCTTAGATAAATCACTTTGATGCATTTAATGAATGCAAGACAATTATTGGAATGAAATTTTGAAAATGGGGAAAGGCTTTGTGAAGATCAGAGGTATACAGGACATGTGGATTCTAACAGTGAAGATTGAAGGCCGTCTGTGCCGAGTCGGGCTCCTGAAGTCAGGTCAAGCGAGGGATCTGATCTGAGGATCTACATGTTCAAGGACTAAAGCCACTGGCAGGTTTTTTGCCAGGAGCTGAATGATATGACTAGTTAGCTGAAATAATGGGTTGCAGTAACTGAGGTGAAATTGTTAACCTTTTACTTTAAACCACCATAGGCACGACAGCCGGTGAGATCAGCAAGTCTGAAGAAACCGTTGAATGTGAGGGTAGGTTCCTAGCGTAGCCAGCACAGTGAGTCATCAACAGTCTTCGACGATTCTACCCCTCACTCACTTCCCCGCCCTTGAGAAAATTCAACCACTTCCTGGGCATGGTTGGTGCTCATAACTGAGAGGGGCAGAATGAGGCCATTCGGCCCATCAAGCCTACTCCGTCATTCAATCGTGGCTGATCTATCTCTCCCTCCTCACCCCATTCTCCTGCCTTCTCCCCATAACCTCTTGACACCCGTACTAATCTAGAATCTATTGATCTCCGCCTTAAAGATATCCATTGACTTGACCTCTAAAGCCTTCCCCCCCATCCCACTCACTATAGGAATGTCCTGCAAGGAAACGGTGGCACAATGGTAGAGTTGCTGCCTCACAGCACCAGAGACCCGGGTTTGATCCTGACTACGGGTGCTGTCTGTGCGGAGTTTGCACGTTCCACCCCGTGACCTGTGTGGGCTTTCTCCAGCTGCCCCGGTTTCCTTCCGCACTCCAAATACATGCGGGTTTGTAGGTTAATTGGCATTGTAAAAATTGTAAATTGTCCCTAGCATGTAGGATAGTGTTAGGGTGAGGGGATCGCTGGTCGGTGCGGACTCGGTGGGCTGGAGGTCCTGTTTCCGCGCTGTATCTCTAAACGAAACTAAGACATAAGTGCGGGAAGAGGGTGGTGGTGGTGGGGGGGAGAGAGGTGGAATCGCAACAGCCCGGTCCCAAGGAAGATGAATCAGAGGGTCAGTGGTCCATGGCTTCACGTACAGGTGGGCTGCTGGTTGTTCAGCTCAGCAGGATTGTGTCTGATCTTCCACTTAGATTCGCTAACCTCCACCTCGTCTGATTCTGTGTGTCTGCTTCCATCTCCTTCAAGTGGACATCCCTCTGGAGCTCCTTCTGGTAGGTTCTCCTGCTGTTCGACTGCTCCATCATGGCCTTGCTATTGTTAAACACAGCTTGTACATGTTACCTGACCCTGAGCCTGAACTTGACCCTGACTCCGACCTTGACTCTGACCTTGACCCCGACCCTGACTCTGGCTCTGACCTTGACCCCGACCCTGATTCTGACCTTGACCCTGACCTTGACCCTCACCCGTGTTGCCTTTGTTAGTTCATAAGTTATTGAAGCAGAATTAGGCCATTCGGCCCATCAAGTCTGCTCCGCCATTCAGTCATGACTGATCTATCTCTCCCTCTCAACCCCATTCTCCTGCCTTCTCCCCTGACACCCGCATTGATCAAGAATGGGTCAATCTCCGCCTTAAAAATATCCATAGACTTGGCCTCCACACCCTTCTGTGGCAATTAATTCCGCAGATTCACCACCCTCTGGCTAAAGAGATTCCCCCTCGCCCCCAGTACTCGTGTCAACAGCAGTAATCCCACCTACTCTCAGCGCGGTGAAACCGCGAGCTCCTCCACTGGCCAGGTTGCCAAGGTCACAGGATGTTCCATTTCAACATGCAACCACAAACTTGCTCAAGTTGCCCAAAATATTCATGGAAATGCCTGTCATTATTCTCCGTAATTGGTATCAGCTGTAAGCGGTGAGATTAATCTCTGACATCTGAACAATTCAGTCTGACCCAGGAAGTCTCCACCTTATCCATGCTCCTCATCATTCTCTATCCCTCTGTAAGGTTAACCCCGCAAATCCTACGCTCCAGGGATAAACGTCCCAGCCTGGCCACGTCTTTGTAGCTCATAACTATTTATGTATCTGTCTGTGTCTTTCTGTCTGTCTGTCTGTCTGTCTGTCTGTCTGTCTGTCTGTCTGTGTCTTTCTGTCTGTCTGTGTCTTTCTGTCTGTCTGTGTCTTTCTGTCTGTCTGTCTGTCTGTCTGTCTGTCTGTCTGTCTGTCTGTCTGTCTGTCTGTGTCTTTCTGTCTGTCTGTGTCTTTCTGTCTGTCTGTCTGTCTGTGTCTGTCTGTCTGTCTGTCTGTCTGTCTGTCTGTCTGTCTGTCTCTCTATCTATCTCGCAATCTATCTATCTATCTATCTATCTATCTATCTATCTATCTTATCTGTTTTATCTATCTATCTATCTATCTATCTATCTAGCTATCTATCTAGCTATCTATCTAGCTATCTAGCTATCTATCTAGCTATCTATCTAGCTATCTATCTAGCTATCTATCTAGCTATCTATCTCAATCAATGATCCAAAGGGGTAACTGACTGTCTCTCGTTCTACAACCAAACATCATAGATGATATCAAAGATCAGGTGATGCAAGTTCGCTGCATGTCTATCCCAGTGTGGATTGGAGAAGCAGGTTCACACTAAGGTGGCCAACTTCAGCACGACTTTCAATTAGCTTGTCCTCACTCGCCTCAGTTATCCTGTATTTGCTTCTTATAAATGGACCCTGGGATTCCCAGACCCTCCCATGCCATGGGCGTTGGTGTCTTGTAGACATTTCCGCCCCAGATTATCATCTGTAACTAGGGGCGGCACAGTGGTGGCGCAGCGGGTAGAGCTGCTGCCTCACAGCGCCAGAGACCCGGGTTCGATCCTGACGTCTGGTGCTGTCTGTGTGGAGTTTGTATGTTCTCTCCGTGACCGTGTGGGTTTTCTCCGGGCGCTTCGGTTTCCTCCAATACTCCAAAGATTGGCTTCAGTAAATTGTAAATTGTCCCTAGAGTGTGTCGGATAGCGCTGGTGTACGAGGCGATCGCTGGTCGGCGTGGATTCAGTGTTTCCGCGCTGTATCCTGGAAGTATAAAGTTTAACTCGAGGCTGAGAGGAGCTGAGAGAATGTGTCACCAAAGTGTCAGTCGCGCTGGATAGCTCCGTCTTTGAGGCAACGAGATTTATTCTGACTGACATCCTTATTCTCCAGTTCCATCTTCCTGCCTTTCCTTCCTGAAATATGTACAGGTTTTACAGAAAAATAAGTGGCAGAAAATGTGAACTAAGATGTGTGGATGCCATCAAATTGTAACTATGGAGCCGCAGGTAAAGGTAATGCCACTGGCTCAATGCTCTATGTAGCATCTTCCTAGAAAAGATCTCAAAAACAGTAATGGAACTGTAATGGAATCCCTCGCCCATGTGAGGGTGAGGAGTTCTCCCACTACAATAACACAAAGAGCTGGAGGAACTCAGCAGGTCAGGCAGCATCTGTGGATGGAATGGACTGACGATGTTTTAGGTCAGGACCCTTCTTTCAAGAAGTCTGAAGAAGGGGTCCGAATGTGAAATGTCATCTGACCATTCCCTCCACAGATGATGCCTGATCCATTGAGTTCCTCCAGCATTTGAGCATTTTCCCCCCAAATTACAGCACTTGCCGTCTCTGGCGTCTCTACGACAGTGGCTTAAGACCGTTACGAAGGGTGTGGGAGGCGATTGTACTGAGCTATTAACCCTCTCGTGTGGCACGAGCTGGGTTGGAGTTAGTTAATTAATTGGTTAGTTAGTTAGTTATTTAATTAGCTAGTTAGTTTAGTCAGGTGTACCGAGGTACAGTGAAAAGCAACCTTGCAGATTCAAGTTCAAGGTTTCATTTCTCTTGAGAACAAGGAGGTGAAGGGGTTAACAGGACAGCCCGTGACCATTGTGTAACGCACTGTTTATCCACTTCACCCTCCAGAACAGGACGTGCATCATGCACCCCGCAACAGCCGAGCAGACGGGGAAGGGAGTCACAATCAGGGTAGGTTTGTTGATTCCTCGTGTTGGCAATCCTTTGAGATCCCGGACGAGCCCCCAAATGTTGATTCCAGTTCTTCTACCCTCCCTAGTCTGGGTCAGTAAAACACTGAATCGAACACTGGAGTCCAAACCCTTCTTTATTAGTATTCACCGCGGGGCCGGTTTAGGATCCACTAACTCGAGCCCTCAGCAGCTTCGTGCAAACAGAATAGAAGGAAAGACAACTGACCCACCCCAACGGAACGATCATCCTTTTATACCCCTATACAGTGGCTGGAAACTAACGGCACGAAGGTACAGGGGGAGGCAACCCTGACAAACCAATCACAAATACTGGCGGGAAGATACAATGGGAGGCAACTCCTTTACCCAATCACTGATTCAGTGCTCAGAAACAAAGTAGAAACATCTTCAGAAGGCCAGACTCGGTGGGTCACATGGGCAGAAGCTACCTGAAACTCCCGCAGAGGTCCAGACTCGGTGGCAACAGGTAAGTCACGTGATTACCAAGAACTGGGCCTCCACCCTACGATGTCACCACCAGTGAAGCCTAATCTTTCACAGACACTCTCCATTACCCAAAGCAGCCCAACCCCTGCATATTCACAGCTTCACAAGCCGCAGCCCCTTGCGTTTGTTTCATCACCTTCCACCAGTGTAGAAACATAGACAATAGGTGCAGGAGTCGGCCACTCGGCCCTTCGAGCCAGCACCGCCATTCAATATGATCATAGCTGATCATCCAAAATGAGTACCCTGTTCCTGCTTTCTCCCCATATCCCTTGATTCTGTTAGCCCAAAGAGCTGCATAATCCTCCATAATTCTTAAATTGTGACCCCTGGTTTGGGACTCCCCCAACACGGGGAACATTTTTCCTGCATCCAGCCCGTCCAATCCCTTATGAATGTTATATCTTTCTATAAGATCCCGTCTTATAGTGCAATCCGTGACTCTTCCACACCAGGCATCACCCCTTCTGAAACCCCTGCTGCGACCCCAAAGACGGAGGTACTCGCCAATGACACAGGTAACCAGCGAGGTGTGAAGGTGCTTCCCTGTGGCACGTGTGGAGCAGGAGCGGGTGTGGCACGAGGCAGTGTTGGAGTTAGTCCCACTTTCACGACATAATTCACGACCTCTGGCGAGTTTGCCCTTGACTCATACTCGCAGCATGGTCGTCACGAGGTCGTAGGTAGGTCGTAGCAGGCCATAATGCTAGTCGTAGGTACTCGTGGCATCAAGTAGGTCGGGGCGGTTTTTCTACCATAATGAAAAATGTCCACGAGTAAAAAAGGTTGTGAATTAGGTCGTGAAAGTGGGACAGGCCCTTTAGTTGGTTAGTTAGTTCTTTGGGGTTAGGGTTAGGGTTAAATAGCCTCTAATAAAATCTGACCATGTGCACTTTAACCACATGTGATTTTTTTTTCTATTACAAATCTCAAATTGTGGTGTACAGAGGCAAATAAATAAATGATGGGTCTTTGGCCCCCATCATTATGGAGGGCACTGTATCTCAGCCCCATCCACTCCACACACAACCCCACACAGGTGCATTTATTGTCAGGTATACTGAGGTACAGTGAAAAGCAACCTTGTAGATTCTCAGTAAACATCTGGCTCTTGAGAACAAGGAGGTGAAGGGGTTAACAGGACAGCCAGTGAAACTTTGTGTAACGTGCTGTTTATCCACTTCAACCTCCAGAAAGCGACATTCACCTTTTACCTAACACACCCCGTGGCAGCCGAGCAGACGGGAATTGGGGTACGAATCCGGGTAGGTTCACAGTGGCAGTGCCCACCATGAGAGTGTCTCACACCAGTAGCCAGTGAATGTCTTACACCAGTGATGAGTATGTACGTTAGTGTCTTACACCAGTAGGTTGAACCAGATCCATATTCAATCGCATCCCTCTCTGCATTTGGCCTGTGCCTGCAATTGGGATGGCACAGTGGTACAGCGGGCAGGTGCGTGTGTGGGGCAGGTGTGTGTGTGGGACAGGTGCGTGTGTGGGGCAGGTGCGTGCGTGGGGCAGGTGCGTGTGGGGCAGGTGCGTGCGTGGGGCAGGTGTGTGTGTGGGGCAGGTGCGTGTGGGGCAGGTGCGTGTGTGGGGCAGGTGCGTGTGTGGGGCAGGTGCGTGTGTGGGGCAGGTGTGTGTTTGGGGCAGGTGAGTGTGTGTGGGGCAGGTGCGTGTGTGGGGCAGGTGCGTGTGTGGGGCAGGTGCGTGTGTGGGGCAGGTGTGTGTGTGGGGCAGGTGTGTGTGGGGCAGGTGCGTGTGTGGGGCAGGTGTGTGTTTGGGGCAGGTGTGTGTGTGTGTGGGGCAGGTGTGTGTGTGGGGCAGGTGCGTGTGTGGGACAGGTGCGTGTGTGGGGCAGGTGCGTGTGGGGCAGGTGTGTGTGGGGCAGGTGCGTGTGTGGGGCAGGTGCGTGTGTGGGGCAGGTGCGTGTGTGGGGCGTGTGTGGGGCAGGTGCGTGTGTGGGGCAGGTGCGTGTGTGGGGCAGGTGCGTGTGTGGGGCAGGTGCGTGTGTGGGGCAAGTGCGTGTGGGGTAGATGTGTGTGTGGGGCGTGTGTGGGGCAGGTGCGTGTGTGGGACAGGTGTGTGTGTGGGGCAGGTGCGTGTGTGGGGCAGGTGCGTGTGTGGGGCAGGTGCGTGTGTGGGGCAAGTGCGTGTGGGGTAGATGTGTGTGTGGGGCGTGTGTGGGGCAGGTGAGTGTGTGGGGCAGGTGCGTGTGTGGGGCAGGTGCGTGTGTGGGGCAGGTGCGTGTGTGGGGCAGGTGCGTGTGTGGGGCAGGTGCGTGTGTGGGGCAGGTGTGTGTGTGTGGGGCAGGTGCGTGAGTGGGGCAGGTGCGTGAATGGGGAGCGAGCCCTCCCACTACAGTGCTCCGTTTGGAGCCAGTGTCCAAGTACCAGCACTGCGACTGGACTTTGTAATCCATCCAATGAAATCTTTGGATCATTGCCCCTCCACCACCCTGATATCAGCCTCCCTCTCCACCCACTTCCCTCGACACCATCCGTCTACCTGCACCTACCCCTGACCCATGAAGCATCACCCATTCCTTCTCTCCAGAGATGCTGCCTGTCTCGCTGAGTTACTGCAGCTTTTTGTGTCTATCTTGGGGAGGGGGGGAGAGGATCTGTTCAAAGTGGCCCGTGTAATACGGGAATACCTTCCCACAGTGGGAGTGGGGGGGGGGGGTGGAGCTCACACACAATCCTGGGTCTGGCATCCTCTGGGGGTGAGCGAGTGGCTTTGTTCGCTGGCCCAGGTGCGTGGTGTCAGCACAGCGCCCCAGTCTCAGTGGGAGGCAGCAGCTCCTTGCGTTTGTTTCATCGCCTTCCACCAGTGTAGAAACATAGAAAATGGGTGCAGGAGTCGGCCATTCGGCCCTTCGAGACAGCACCGCCATTCAATATGATCATGGCTGATCATCCACAATCAGTACCCCGTTCCTGCCTTCTCCCCATATCCCTTGATTCCTTTAGCCCAAACAGCTAAATCTAACTCTCTCTTGAAAACATCCAGTGAATTGGCCTCCACAGCCTTATGTGGCAGAGAATTCTACAGATTCACAATAGACAATAGACCATAGGTGCAGGAGTAGGCCATTTGGCCCTTCGATCCAGCACCACCATTCAATGTGATCATGGCTGATCATCCCCTATTAGTACCCCGTTCCTGCCTTCTCCCCATATCCCGTGACTGCTATTTTTAAGAGCCCTATCTAGCTCTCTCTTGAAAGCATCCAGAGAACCTGCCTCCACCGCCCTCTGAGGTTGAGAAATGCACATACTCACCACTCTCTGTGAGAAAAAGTGTTTCCTCGTCTCTGTTTTAAATGGCTTACCCCTTATTCTTAAACTGTGGCCCCTGGTTCTGGACTCCCCCAACATCGGGAACATGTTTCCTGCCTCTAGCGTGTCCAAACCCTTAACAATCTTATATGTTTCAAAAAGATCTCCTCTCATCCTTCTAAACTCCAGAGTGTACAAGCCCAGCCACTCCATTCTCTCAGCATATGACAGTCCCGCCATCCCGGGAATTAACCTTGTAAACCTACGCTGTACTCCCTCAATCCTTAAAAATAAATTGGATAGGTATATGGATGGGAAAGGAATGGAGGGTTATGGTCTGAGTGCAGGTAGATGGGACTAGGGGAGAATAAGTGTTCGGCACGGACTAGAAGGGCCGAGTTGGCCTGTTTCCGTGCTGTAATTGTTATATGGTTATATGGTTAATAGCAAGAATGTCCTTCCTCAAATTAGGGGACCAAAACTGCACACAATACTCCAGGTATGGTCTCACTAGGGCTCTGTACAACTGCAGAAGGAACTCTTTGCTCCTATACTCAATTCCTCTTGTTATAAAGGCGACCATGTCATTCGCTTTCTTCACTGCCTGCTGTACCTGCATGTTTACTTTCATAGACTGATGAATAAGGACCCCCAGATACCGTTGTACTTCCCCTTTTACCAACTTGACGGCATTTAGATAGTAATCTGCCTTCCTGTTTTTAATACCAAAGTGGATAACCTCACATTTATCCGCATTAAACTTCATCTGCCATGCAACTGCCCACTCCTCCAACCTGTCCAAGTCACCCTGCATTCTCATAGCATCCTCCTCACAGTTCACACTGCCACCAAGTTTTGTGTCATCTGCAAATTTGCTAATGTTACTTTGAATCCCTTCATCCAAATCATTGATGTATATTGTAAATAGCTGCGGTCCCAGCACCGAGCCTTGCGGTACCTCACTAGTCACTGCCTACCATTCTGAAAGGGACCCGTTAATCCCTACTCTTTGTTTCCTGTTTGCCAACCACTTCTCTATCCATGTCAGCACTCTACCCCAATACTATGTGCCCTAATTTTGCCCACTAATCTCCTGTGTGGGACCTTATCAAATGCTTTCTGAAAGTCCAGGTACACTACATCCACTGGCTCTCCCTTGTCCATTTTCCTCGTTACATCTTCAAAAAATTCCAGAAGATTAGTCAAGTATGATTTCCCCTTCGTAAATCCATGCTGACTCGAACCGATCCTGTTACTGCTATCCAAATGTGCGGCTATTTCATCTTTTATAATTGACTCCAGCATCTTCCCCACCACCGATGTCAGGCTAACTGGTCTATAATTCCCTGTTTTCTCTCTCCCGCCTTTCTTAAAAAGTGGGATAACATTAGCTACCCTCCAATCCACAGGAACTGATCCTGAGTCTATAGAACATTGGAAAATTATCACCAATGCATCCACGATTTCTAGAGCCACTTCCTTAAGTACCCTGGGATGCAAACCATCAGGCCCTGAGGATTTAGCAGCCTTCAGTCCCATCAGTCTATCTAACACCATTTCCTGCCTAATGTGGATTTCCTTCAGTTCCTCAGTCACCCCAGATCCTCTGGCCACTACTATATCAGGAAGATTGTTTGTGTCCTTAGTGAAGACAGATCCAAAGTACCTGTTCAACTCATCTGCCATTTCCTTGTTCCCCATAATAAATTCACCTTTTTCGGTCTTCAAGGGTCCAACTTTGGTCTTAACTACTTTTTTCCTCTTCACATATCTAAAGAAGCTTTTACTATCCTGCTTTATATTCTTGGCTAGTTTACCTTCGTACCTCATCTTTTCTCCCCGTATTGTCTTTTTAGTTGTCTTCTGTTGTTCTTCAAACATTACCCAATCCTCTTGCTTCCCAACTCTCTGGGGGAAAAGGTTTTTCCTCATCTCAGTCCTAAATGGCCAACCCCTTATTCTTAAAATGTGACCCCTGGTTCTGGAGCCCCTCAAATTCGGGAACATTTTTCCTGCATCCTTTAAGGATTGCCTGTCTAATCCTTTAAGAATTGTGTATGTCTCTGTAAGATTCCCTCTCATCCTTCTAAATTCCAGTGATTACAAGCCCAGTCGACCTATTCTTTCATCATACGTCAGTCCCGCCATCCCAGGAATTAACCTGGTGCACCTACGCTGCACTCCCTCAATAGCAATAATGTCCTTCCTCAAATTAGGAGACTAAAATTGCACACAATACTCCAGGTGTGGTCTCACCAGGGCCCGGTACAATGCATTTTTCCTGCATCTAGCCTGTCCAATCCCTTAAGAATGTTGTTATATGTTTCTATAAGATCCCGTCTTATAGTGTAATCCGTGACTCTTCCACGCCAGGCATCACTCCTTCTGAAACCCATGCGGCGATCCAAAAGTTGGAGGTATTCAGCGAGGACAAAGGTAACCAGTGAAGGTGCTTCCGTGAGGCACATGTGGAGCAGGAGCGGGTGAAGCACGGCCTGTGGGAACTGTGTAGGAAGGAACCGCAGATGCTGGTTTAAACCGAAGGTAGACACAAAAAGCTGGAGTAACTCAGCGGGTCAGGCAGCATCTCTGGAGGAAAGGAATAGGTGACAATTCAGGTGGAGTCTGAAGAAGGGTGTCGACCCGAAACATCGCCTATTCCTTTTCTCCAGAGATGCTGTCTGACCCGCTGAGTTACTCCAGCATTTTGTGTCTATCTTGTGGGAACCTTTAGTGGTGAGACTATCATCGTCTGAAGAGGAGGGAGAAACAGGGCTGGGGATGAAAGTGACTCCATTGGATAACCTTTGGATTTTTACATCAAACTTAAGTGACAGGAGCAGAATGAGGCCATTTGGCCCATCAAGTCTACTCCGCCGTTTAATCATGGCTGATCTATCTCTCCAGTTCCACCCCATGCTGCTGCCTTCTCCCCATAACCCCTGACACCCGCACTAATCAAGAATCTGTCGATCTCCTGTCTTAAAGAGCTGAATGGATCAACATATAGGAGAATCTTGGACTTACCTTAGAAAGGAGATGAGGAGGAATTTAACAGCCCCACAGCAGAAGCGTCCAGTGGCGGGGCAGTAAACTGGACGTATCCTGAGCTAATTCTGCTACCACCATCATCTATTGCAACAAGTGATGGCTCCCACTGATTGTCAGCAGAAGCTTGTGTCCTTTTCAGGACGGACAATGACAGCCAGGTCAACATTTGTAACTTGGAAGATGGACACGAAAGAAGGAAAAGGAAGAATCTAGCAAGAGGAATGTGGAATGTGGAATGTGGAGGCCAACTCATTGGGTATTTTTAAAGCAGAAATTGATGGGTTCTTGATTGGTAAGGGTGTCAAAGGTTATGGGGAGAAGGCAGGAGAATGGGGTTGAGTAGGAAGGATGACCGGGATGAGACTGGTCTTTGATGATGCTGCTGGCCTTGCCCAGGCAGCGTGAGGTGTAGATGGAGTCAACATCACTGATGTTTAGTGTTGCATGAATCTCATAAATAGTTGGTATAAATGTTCAACATAGCCCACGCAGGTCACGGGTGGGGCATACAAACTCCATACAGACAAGCTCCCGTAGTCAGGATGATGCGGTCTAATTTCACGTCACCGTGGGCAGCGTTAAAGTTGCTGAGTTACAGCGCCAGAGATCCGGGTTCGATCCTGACTACGGGTGCTGTCTGTATGGAGTTTGTGCGTTCTCCCCGTGACCATCTGAGTTTATAGCATTGCAGGATTCTGTGTCCCTGCATATTAACCGGCATCTGCAGTTCCTTGTTTCTATACTTTATATTTTGTATTATTTCATTCGCAGCACTAAAGATCTTTCAGCTAAAGCAGAAGTTATATTTTTGTTGTTTTGACGAGGTGCAGTTTTCTCCACACGGATGGTTCCTGAGGCAGGAGGCTGTGGGCTCCAATCCCACTCCTTGAGTACAAAGAGGGTGATTTTCCCCTTGTTGAAACGCCGTACTGTATTGCTGCAAACATCCCCCCAAAGAAGCACTGAAGAGATCACACAGGGTGGTGGGTGCAGGGAACGAGCTGCCAATAGACAATAGGTGCAGGAGTAGGCCATGAGCCAGCACCGCCATTCAATGTGATCATGGCTGATCATCCCCAATCATCCCCATCCCCGTTCCTGCCTTCTCCCCATATCCCCTGACTCCGCTATTTTTAAGAGCCCTATCTAGCTCTCTCTTGAAAGCATCCAGAGAACCTGCCTCCACCGCCCTCTGAGGCAGAGAATTCCACAGACTCACCACTCTCTGTGAGAGGAGGTGGTTGAGGCAAGTGACTATCCCAACGTTTAAGGTACAGGTTTAGAGGGATATGGACCAAATGCAGGCAGGTGGGACTGGTGTAGCTGAGACATGTTGGCCAGTGTGGGCAAGTTGGCCTGACGGGCCTGTTTCCACACTGTATCACTCTGTGACTATGACTCCAAATGGCGGCTGGCTGCACTCCATAGTCAGAGGTGATGAGGACAATTGAAGCCTCATCTGGAGGCGTTAGGACTGAGTCCCAACCACCAGATCAAGATGGCCGTGGTCTCAAAGGTGCACCTGTAGCATCAGCTCTGTTTGTGGGATCTTGCTGTGTGAAATTCAGCTACCAAGTTAGCATGGTAGACACAAAATGCTGGAGTAACTCAGCGGGTGAGGCAGCATCTATGGAGAGAAGGAATAGGTGACCTTTACTTCACCAATTCCTTCGCTCCAGAGATGCTGCCTCACCCGCTAAGTTACTCCAGCATTTTGTCTACCTTCGATTTTACCAGCTTCTGCAGTTCTTTCTTAATCTTTATCAAGTTAGCAGCTTGGCAAGTTAGGGGACACAGTGGTAGAGTTGCTGCCTTACAGCGCCAGAAATCTGGGTTCAATCCTGACCACGGCTGCTGTCTGTACGGCGTTTGCACGTTCTTCCTGTGACCGCGTGGGCGTTCTCCGGGTGCTCCGGTTTCCACCCACACCCCAAAGGCAATAAACAGTAGACAATAGGTGCAGGAGTAGGCCATTCGGCCCCTCGAGCCAGCACCACCATTCAATGTGATCATGGCTGATCATCTCCAACCAGTACCCCATTCCTGCCTTCTCCCCATATCCCCTGACTCCGCTATCTTTTAGAGCCCTATCTAGCTCTCTCTTAAAAATATCCAGAGAACCGGGCTCCACTGCCCTCTGAGGCAGAGAATTCCTCAGACTCACAACCCTCTGTGTGAAAATGACAGGTTTATAGATTCATTGGCTTCGGTAAAAAATGTAAATTCTCCCAGGTGTGTAGGATAGTGCAAGTGTCCAGGATTGCTGGTTGGCGCGGACGTGGTGGGCCGAAGGGCCTGTTTCCACGCTGCATCACTGAAACTAAACAAAGATGATCACCATTGACAGTGATTTACCGCGTGTGTAATGGGAATGAATGTTTCTGAACAGAATAAAGGCCGTCACGGGATGCGGGTCTCTGTCTTAGTGATGAAGCTGCAGATATATAATCTTGTATTTTCCTGCAATAGATGCCAGTTTAGCTGAGGAACAAACTGGGAAGAAGACTGTGAATGAAGGAAGCGTTTCTGAGGGTAGGTTGTGTAGGCAGTAATCAATGTGTACGCGCCCCAGTGTCGGGCCCTGGCAGGCAACAGGTACTCATGGCTTTACCTTACTAATTAATGAGAATGGAAAATAGGGGAAACACTCAGCCGGTTTGGCAGAACGTGTGGAAAGAGAACCAGAGGCAATATTTTGGGTTGTTGGAACAGGGAAGGGGGGGAAGGCGAGTATCAAGCGACAGGGCCTGGGAGGAGTTGAGGGTGAGGCCTGTTCACGAATCTGCATTCACAATGGTTTCCCTGTTAACCCTGGACATTTCTCTGGTTCTCTAATTTGTTGGCAACGTAGCAATTGTTAACGTGTACCGAGGTACAGTGAAAAGCTTTGTTTTTGCATTCTATCTGATCAGATCAGATAATACTATGCATAAATGCAATCGGGCTGAACTCAAGTACAACATGTAGAGCAGAGGGGGAGATACAGAGTGCAGAATAGTTCTCAGCATTGTAGCGCATCAGTTCCAGAGACAAAGTCCAATGTCCGCAATGGGGTAGAGGTGAATTGGACAGTACCCTAGCTTATTTTTTTAAATATACAAAGAGTTTTTAATCATATAAACACACAGAGTAGTAACAAAATCAAGACTGCCATTGGCGGTTTATGATCAGTTATTAGATTAAAATATTGTCAACTTTATCTCCAATACACTTGGCCCCCCCCCCCCCCACACTGACGGAAGGCCTCCAGAGTCCCCATGGACACCCCGTGCTCCCTTTCCAGGGACAGTACCCCAGCTTATGGAAGGACCGTTCAGAAGCCTGATAACAGAGGGGAGGAAGCTGTTCCTGAGTCTGGTGTGGCGCGCTTTCAAGCTCCTGTACCTTCTGCTGGAATGATCACGTGTCGAGTGACTTGGGGGCATTTTTCAGCAGTCGGGCAGGTAAACTGGACTCACGGATATCAGTAGAAAGGAAATCTCTGAGTTACCTGGGGCCAGCCTGTATAAGAGAGGCTGGGATATGGGGGTCAGCAGATGGTGTCTAAGAATATAGTAAATAATGAAATTTAATGTTGGTTGAATAGCGACATGGTGGCGTTGCGGTAGAGTTGCTGCCTTACAGCGCTTGTAGCGCCAGAGACCCGGGTTCAATCGCGACTACGGGTGATGCCTGTACGGAGTTTGTACGTTCTCCCCATGACCGCGTGGGTTTTCTCAGAGATCTTCGATTTTTTCCCACACTCCAAAGACGTACAGGTCTGCAGTTAAATGTAAAAAAAGTCCCTAGTGTGTGTAGGATAGTGTTAATATGCAGGGATCGCACGTCGGCACGGACCCGGTGGGCCGAAGGGCCTGTTTCCACGCTGTATAACTAAAACTGAAGAGAAATTTTAACTAGGCACATGGAACATTCTGATACCGTAGGTCGAATTCCCTAATTGTACAGGCATTGGCAACGTTATTCTGGGTGGCCAGAGGAACATAATCTGTGGGTTAAACAGCTGGATTATTTATCTATCTATCTATCTATCTGTCTACCTATCAATCTATCTATTTATTTCCAGGATCGAGGTTCCTGTGGTTGGGGCAGTACATATTGCCCATGGCTAATTGCTAAATGAACCGCTCTGAACTCTTTGAACCGCTGCTGCCCTGACGATCGAGCTGATGAGAGTTCCAGGAGGAGCAGCGGGTAGAGCCACTGCCTCACAGCGCCAGAGACCCAGGTTCAATCCTGACCTCGGGTGCTGTCTGTGTGGAGTTTACACGTTCTCCCTGAGACCGTGTGGGTTTCCTCCGGATGCTCCGGTTTCCTCCCACATCGCAAAGGTGTGTGGGTTTGTAGGTTAATTGTCCCCAGTGTGTAGAGAGTGGATGAGAAGGTGGAATAGCATGCAACTAATGTGAACGGTTGGGTGATGGATGGTTGGCGTGGACTCGATGGGCCGAAGGGCCTGTTTCCCTGCCGAATCTCCACAGACCCATAACGATGAAAGACCAGAATCTATTTCCAAGACAAGATGGTGTGTGACTTTGTAGGGGAACCAGCAGGTAATGGTGATCCAAGACATCCACTGCCCTTGTCCTACTTCATGTTGGATCTCATCAGTTTCTGGAGGTGCTGTTGAAGTTGTCTGGGTGAGTAATTGCAGTGCATTTAGTAGATTGTGGTGGAGGGAATGGATGGTTAAGGTGGTTGCCAGGGTGCTTTGTCCTCAATGACATCCAGTGTTGTCGGAGCTGTACATCTACACAAGTGGAGAGCATTTCAACACACATCTGACTTACTCACCACAGAATACATGGTCTCTAACCTGCTCCAGTCACCATGGTATTCATGTGGCTGGTCCAGGTAAGTTCATGGGACGACAGATGGCACAATGGGCTAAGTGTTCGGCTGGCGACCGGAAGGTAGCCGGTTCGAATCCCGCTTGGAGTGCATACTGTCGTTGTGTCCTTGGGCAAGACACTTCACCCACCTTTGCCTGTGTGTGAATGTGTGTGATTGGTGGTGGTCGGAGGGGCCGTAGGCGCAGAATGGCAGCCACGCTTCCGTCAGTCTGCCCCAGGGCAGCTGTGGCTACAGAAGTAGCTTACCACCACCGAGTGTGACTGAGGAGTGAATGAATAATGCGATGTAAAGCGCCTTGAGTATTAGTAAGGCGCTATATAAATCCCATCCATTATTATTATTAATGGAACTGCCAGGATTTGGTGATAGCTGTGCTACTGAATGACCAGGTGGGTGGGTTGGACATCTCCAGGTAGAGATGTCCATTGTTTAGCATGACAGGAATGTCACTCGCCACTTACTAGCTCATGCATGGATGTTGTCTGGGTCATGCCCAATGTAGGCATATACTGGTTCACTTGCTGTTATGAATGAAATGGAACACTGTGCGATTAGTTTAGTTTACTATTGTCACATGTACCAAGGTCCAGTGAGAAGCTTTTTGTTGCGTGCTATCCAATCACTAAAATGACAATGCGTGATTGCAATCAAGCCGTCCACAGTGTACAGATTCAGGATAAAGGGATTATTAGTGAATATCTTGACACTTTACTTTCACATGTCAGTGATACTCTATATTTTGCATATCCACGGTAACTCCATTCTGACCTTCTGATGGAAGGAAGGAGATTGATGAGTGACTGATCTGGCCGTGGGCAGGACACTACCATGAGGACCTCCTGCCTTAGTGAGGTTCTGGGCCGCGTTGGTTGTCTTCAACTACCACAACCATCCTCCTTCATCCACTGGGCCCATTGGCTCGAGTTCACCAGGTATTCCTGTAGCCACTGGACAAAACACTGCGTTGACATGAAAGCCCGGCACTTTTGGGACATTTGCAAAAGTCCCATCTATTCTTACAGCACATCATTAACAGTTTGTGGAGGGAATGGCCTGCTTTAGATGGGATCATATTTCAGGCATTTTCACCTCACTGTGTAGGAAGGAGCTATAAATGTGGGTTTAAACCAAAGATAGACACAACGCTAGAGTAACTCAGCGTCTCTGAAGAAAAAGGATGGGTGACGTTTCGGGTGTGGACCGTTCTTCATACCCAAAACGTCATCCATCCTTATTCTCCGGAGATGCTGCGTGACCTGCTGAGTTACTCCAGCACTTTGTGCCTATCTTTGGTATAAACCAGCATCTGCAGTTCTTTATTCTACAGATTGATAATGGATATCTGATGTAGCAGTGGTCAGTGGTGAAGAATTAGGGAGATTACTTGTAAAAATAATGTTTGAAACGAAATGGCGGCACGCTGGCGCAGCGGTAGAGCTGCTACTTCACAGCGCCAGAGACCCGGGTTCGATCCCGTCTACGGGTGCTGTCTGTATGGAGTTTGTACGTTCTACACGTGACTGCGTGGGTTTTCTCCGAGATCTTCGGTTTCATCCCACACTCCAAAGACGTACAGATTTGTAGGTTAATTGACTTGGTATAAGTGCAAATTCTCCCCTAGTGTGTGTAGGCTTGTGTTAATGTTCTGGGGTCACTGGTTGGTGCGGACTCGGTGAGCCGAAGTGCCTGTTTCCGCGCTGTACTGAATCGAGGGGGAAAAAAACCGAGGGAAGCAGTTGAATAAGTCTTCCTGTCATTACAGCCCCTGCAAACGTTTGGTTTTTTTTCTTCCAGAGACAAAGGTGCAAAACGATGATACAGATGCTGCAATGAAAAAGGCATCGCCAAAGGAAGAGACTGCAGCAGAAGTGGCGGGAAAAGACCAGGCGGAGGCTGAGGAAGCAGAGGCAGTGGAAGAGGCCGGGCAAGAAGAGGTAGTGGAGGAAGAGACGGAAAAAGCAGCAGAGGAAGAGGAGGAGGAGGAGGAAGCAGAAGATGCTGAGAAGGATGAAGATAAGGAAGAAGATGCTGAGGAAGATGCTGAAGATACTGAAGAAGAAGTGGGTCAAGGAGAGAGAACGGACGTCACTGAGGGGCTGAAGGAAGTGTTAAACGTCTAGAATAACCCTACCTCTAATCTGATAAAAGTCAACAAACCCAACCCCCATCAGCTCCATTTTGCTTTGATTTAATTATTCTCTTGTTAATTGCTCAAGTCTGGTCTAGTAAACAGAGAGTAGATTTTATGGATATAAATAAACTTGTTTCTTCTACTTAATTGCATTCCCATTGGGCTCTGATCAGACCACTGGTCAACTATTCATTGCTGCATCTCATTCAAATCACTGGAAAGGGCTGGGAGAAGGCCATTCGGTCTTCAAACCTGTACTACTATTCAACAAGGCCTCTGCTGACATCTAATCTTTGGAGCGCAGGAGGATGAGGGGCGATGTTATAGCGGTGTATAAAATCATGAGAAGAATAGATCATTTAGACGCCCAGAATCTCTTGCCCAGAGTAGCGGAATCGACATAGATTTAAGGTAAGGGAGGAAAGATTTAATGGGAATCTGAGGGGTAACTTTTCAACACAGAGGGGGTGGTGGGTGCATGGAATTAGCTGCCGGAGGAGGTAGTTGAGGCAGGGACTTATTGCAACATTAAGAATGTTTAACTTTTTAGTGCCTGTAGAGTAATTGGACTGAGTTTTGATGGTGCATTTTGTTTTGCTATTTTCCAGCATAAATCCTCCGAGTAATGTCAACCTGCAAACACCATCTCCAGTGGGATTTTCACCCAGCCCGCTGGGAGAAACGCTTCTTATTTACTCACACCCGTCACTCACCCTCTTTCTCCTGGATGCATGCTCTTTAAAAGACCTTACAGCGCCAGAGACCTGGGTTTGATCTTGGCCACGGATGCTATCATTCTCCCTGTGACCGTGTGGGTTTTCTCCAGATGCTCCGGTTTCCTCCCACATTCCGATAAGGTGCAGATTGGTAGGTTAATTGGCTTCTGTAAATTGCCCCTAGTGTGTAAGGCCACTGCTGGTGTTTGGGTGATCGCTGGTCAGCAGGGACTCCGTGGGCCGAAGGGCCTGTTTCCACGCTGTATCTCTAAAACGAAAAGCTCAAACAGTCTTTCAGGTCTTCAGTGAGATCTTTGACTTAGTGTGGTCTTAAATAAAACCTCATACTCCTGGCCCAATGCTTCACATCAGGGCTGTGATCTCTCTCATCCTCTGGTCCCTTGCAGGATGCTGTTGATCTCTTCACAGCTCATAGTTGGTTGTTCACTGCCACACCTTGCCATTGCTTCAGTGACCAAATGGTTTCACATTCAGAGATAAACCGATGCAGTGCACAAAAGTGGAAGGTGCTGCAATAGGGTGGGAGACTCAGGGGCCAGCATGGACCAGTTGGGCAGAGTGGCCTGTTCCTTTGTTGTAAGCAGTCGCTCCTGCATGCTCCACTTCCAATCAGAGGACACGTCAGCTCACCTCATGACCACCAGATTAAACACCAGCAAAAGCCTCCGCTGCCAATCTTTATTTTTCTATATAATATACCAAAGAACATTTACAACACCTCATAAATCAAAGCAGTATTCATCATACAAAGGCTATTTGCTAAGACAGCACTTATAAGAAACAAACAGCGGCAGACTGCGCAGTGTTCCCAGGATCCCAGCCACCCCCTCCCCTCCCCTCCGCAGCTGTCCTGCCACTGCAGTGCTGCCTGCTGTAACAATATCAGACCCCCAGCACTGGGAGGTAGGAGATGCCAGACTCAACCATCGAGCCCAAAGGGAGTTGGGGTGCGGGAGGGGCAAGGGGTGGTGAGGAGGAGCTGTGAGAAAAGGGCAAGGATCAAAGACACTGCACCGATAGTTCTAGTTTGCGCCACAGACTGAAGCTCAGATATCGGCCAACTTTCCAAAGGTGCAGCCTGAAGCACAAACCACCTGCTCAGTGCCCACTTTTTAATATCCATTTACGCCGCTCCTCTGAAAGACCAGTCGCCATCAGGAGAAGGCTCTGCACAGCGCTGCAACTCACTGGGAGGCCTGGGGCACAACTTGACCCTTCACTTTGCCTCCATCGTGGTTACTCTACAGCTGACTGGACTCTGGCTCCACCGCTACTCCCAGTCCTGCAAACCCTTCCGACAAAACTCACCACTGTAATTGGCCAGGTGGCAATGAAGAGCAGAGACTAGAAACATTCACCACATTGCCCACTTTAGGCCTAGATAGAGTGGATGTGGAGAGGATGCTTCCGCTAGATGGAGTGTCCAGGGCCAGAGGACACAGCCTCAGAATAAAGGGACATACCTTTACAAAGGAGACGAGTCAAATAATTTCTTTAGTCAGAGGGTGGTGAATCTGTGGAGGCCAAGACAATGGATATTTTTAAGGCGGAGATTGACAGATTCTTGATTAGTGCGGGTGTCAGGGGTTATGGGGAGAAGGCAGGAGAATGGGGTTGAGAGGGAAAGATAGATTAGCCATGATTGAATGGTGGAGTAGACTTGATGGGCCGAATGGCCTAATTCTACTGCTAGAATTATGAACTTATGATTGCATTAAAAAAAAAACACGTGCACCCAGTGCAAAAGAGGTAAATTGGCTGAGTTTTCCCCAAATTAATCCAAGTTTCATGACCTTCAGTCAATGTGGACTAGTTGGGGAATAATTAGGATCCTCCCATGGAGTGTAGAGGAGGATTGAAGAGGAGAGCCGACAGGTGGTCAAAGACACGGAGGGCTTTGATAAGGACCAGAGGACACAGATTGAAGGCAACTAGTAGAATAACCAGCAAGGTGAAGATGGAATAATTCTGCTTCTCCAGTGAGGATGTTGTGATCTAGCGGACAGTAGTAGCAACTTTCCAAGGAGAAGTGGATAAATGATTGCAGAGTACTGGGTCGAATTCCAAATGCTGGCAAAGATGCAATGGGTCAAGTGGTTTCCTTCTGTGCTCATTCATTCTATGAAGCCGCAAGGCAATCTGGAGATGATTAGTTTGGCCATGAGACCTCACCAAAGCTCAGGCCCAGAACTAGGTAATTAGCACCTCTATAAAGATCACGGTTTTGGGTGAATGGGAGTTTCAGTGGAGAAATCTTTGTAGAGACAAACTATTTCTTGCACCTCATCCCACATGAAGCAAAGCTAAACAATTCCTTATTATTTTCAAAGAAAAATAAAATTTGACATCAGTCAGGAAAGAATGCATGATCCACCAAGGAACCAATTCTAGGATTGCCTTCCTTACAACAGCCTAGATGATTCACACCAGGATAAAGACCAAACCTTTCCCAAATTGTCACACTGGACAAATGTCCTAAATCTCATGAACGGTAATTGAACAGACACTTCCACGTTTCCTGCAGTTACTCGTGGAACCTTCTGGAAATGGACCTTGTTTCTACCCTTGCAAAAATTGCTCGTTGATGAGCCATTATGGATCAAAGATTTATCTTGGTCTCCCCATATCTTGACTAACTCCAATGGAGTTGTGCGGCGTTTGCAGGGCAGCTGACTGCTGCCACACCCCCCTGGCCCTCATGCCCATGGTTAGTGTTCGTGCTCAGCGTTCAATGGCACACTCGTGTTGGCTCATGTGGACAGGAACGACACCTGCCTAGGCTTGTGGTCAAACCACCAGTTTGGGCGACTTAGTGACAGCTGTAAGTCACCAACTCTGGGGCTGGTGGGATTCGAGAGGGTGGAGGAAGCAGACTCGAGAAACTTTGCCAGGCTTGTGATCATCCGGACCAGCACACTCATTCGGTCCGAGCTCCCGTGTGGTCACTGCAGAAGGTTTCCTGGCAGCTGCTGACTGTGCTATTGTCAGCCAAGCAGCAGTGGAAACAATCCTGTTTGATTTGACCCATGATATAGAGAATTTGGGGGGAATGGAGCAGGGTTCACCCTCCACTCACTGCTCATTAGCGAAGAACCACGCCGTTATATAGGATGAAGGGGCCTTGCCCAGAGCCTCACATTCACCCCCATACCTACCCATCCTGTTTATCTCCAATTTTGAAATTTATTACCAGTAATCTTATAACATCCAAAACATATACTAAAATAAAATCCGATTTCCTTCCAATCAGAGCTCAAAAATACAACTGATGTTTCTCTGGAACGACTGTAAACACGATGGTCATCACTCTAATAAACATTGCGGGGACTACAATCCCACAATTCATTAAAAAACTCAATACTTCTTTAAAAAACAAATTAGTTACTTTTTCCTTGTTTATGCGTCCAAAGATGAATCATACGATCAAAAATCATTTCATGATCCTGAGGGCAGAATCACATTTGGGGGAAAAAAAAAAATTGCTTTGTGAAATTATTTTAAAAAAAGCAAAGTGACTCTTTGAAAGGCTCTGCTCAATCGAAGTACAATGCTCTCATTATTGGGTCTGACAAAATCTAAGGCATCTTATCATTAGAAAACAAGATATCAGCAAAGCTGCGACTGTGTTATACAGGGAGGAATGGACAGAACGACCAAGACTGAGACGAGGCGTTCTGACCTTACTGCACCAGTACTTGGCGCTCATTCTCACCCACAACCAATTGTGCTCTTCATACCGGCCGGCGCCTCCTGCTGCCGACCCGCGTTACTGCAGTAACATCGTGCCTCTGCTTGGGTAGCACAGGGAGCTGAGGGAGAGTCCAGGCCTCCGGCAAAACGTTTTTTTGTCTCTTTCTTTCTTTAAAATGCAAAAAACGAAAATGTAAATGAAAATGTTTTGACTTCTGTTGTTCTGGAGACCAAGTCTCCCCAGTGTCCCACACGACTTTAGACCAAGTTCTTTGTGTTCAAGTGCGTTTTGTAGTGTTTGGTCAGGTGGTCACTCCTCATGAAGCGCTTGTGACACTGACCACACTCGAAGCGCTTGTCACCTGCAACACATAAGCAGCACACAGCAACGTTACTCGGGCTGCAACATCCCCTCACACGCCAACACCCTGCCCCACCTTTACACTTTAGTCCTTCTGCCCACCGAGTCCGCTCCAACCAGTCATCACCCCGTGCACTAGCACTATCCCACATACTGGGGACAATTTACAATTTCACCAAAGTCATTAACCTGCAAACCTGTATGTCTTTTTTTTAAATCTTTAAATTTTTTTTTCAATTTTATCAAAAAAATTATTCAATTATTTAAAAATATTTACACTACAATAAAACAAGCCAGAACCCACCACCATAATACAATACAAACATATATCCATAATATGACTACAACTACGATAAAATCCTTATTGAGGATACATTCAACACCCTGCGGAGCCCAGCGGTCCCGGAACTCCTGCAGGGTGCCCGTGGAAAGGGCGTATTTCCTTTCTAACCTCACCCGGGCACGGACGTAACCCCGGAAAAGGGGCAGGCAGCCAGCTAGGGTAGAGCCCTCCACCGCCTGACGTCTTGACTCACGAATGGCCAGCTTGCCAACATGCAAACTCTGTACAGACAGCGCCCGTAGCTCAGGGTCTCTGGCGCTGTAAGGCAGCAACGGAACCGCCCTTTTTTCCCACTATAATAATGATCGTCCTGAAGAAGTTAAGCAGTAAACACATCCCAGTCTACATTGAAGACACCTGATAATCAACGTCCATCTTAAGACAAGGTTCTGATGAAAGTTTATTAATTGAAATATTAACCCACAGTCGCTCTCCGCAGATGCTGCCTGAGCTGCTGAAGTAGTTCCACCCATATCTACCCTTGTTTTACATTGCATTCCTCCTCTCCACCATTTTGTCTCCTTTCCACTTCCAGCCTCCATCACTTACTGCCATGATCACCCATCATCTCCCCTCATCTGTATCCACCTATCACTTACCAGGCTTTGCCTGTCCCCCAGAAAATTGCCACACAAGCATTTGACTTTATCTGCCTAACAAATTCAGTAAATAGATGCTTGCACAAACCTTAAGGGCCAGTTTTAGCAGCAATCTATTATGCCTTTAATTTACTGAAATTCACCTGGCGATAAGAATATTGGCAGACGTGACTTCAGGTAATAACATGCCACCTGTTTATTGTATAAGAATCTGGAAGTCATGATGCTACTTTATCGGACTTAGGGTGGGGTCCGATTGGAGTATTGCATGCAATTCTGGTTACCCCATTACAGGAAGGATGTGGAGGCTTTGGAATAGGTGCAGAGGATGTTTACCAGCACGATGCCTGGGTTATAGGGCATTAGCTGCAAGGTGAGGTTGCACGGATTGTTTTGTCTGGAATGCTGGAGGCTGGGGGGGGGGGGCCTGTTAGAGGTATATAATATCCCTAGTAGTAGGATAGTGCGGGGATCGCTGGTCGGTGCGGATCCGGTGGGCCGAAGGGCCTGTTTCCGCGCTGTATCTCAGAACTAACATTATGAGAAGCATAGACAAGGTAGACAGTTCCAAAACCTTTTTTTCCCCCAGGGTGGAAATATCAAAGATTAGAGGGAAGGACACAGAGTGCTGGAGTAACTCAGTAGGCCAAGCAGCATTTCTGGATAACATGGATAGGTGACGTTTTGGGTCGGGACCTTTCTTCAGACTGAAAGACTAGAGGGCATTGCTTTAAGGTGAGCGAGGGATAGGATTTGCAGGGATAGGATTTTTATACAGAGGGTGGTGGGGACCTGGAACGTGCTGCCTTGGGTGGTGGTGGAGGCAGATACAATAGTGGTGTTTAAGAGACGTTTAAATCAACACATAGATGTAAGGGGAATGGAGGGATATGGATCATGTGCAAGCAGATGAGATCAGTTTAACTTGGCCTAGGGTGATCAGAACTGACAATAGACAATCGGTGCAGGAGTAGGCCATTTGGCCCTTCGAGCCAGCACCGTCATTCAATGTGATCATGGCTGATCATCCCCAATCAGTACCCTGTTCCTGCCTTCTCCACATACCCCCTGACTCCGCTATTTTTAAGAGCCCTATCTAGCTCATCTAACTGCACACGCATGGATTATGCGCAGACAGATGGTCTTGGCATCATGCTCAGCACAGACATTAAGTTATAGGAACAGAATTAAGTCATTCAGCTCATCAAGTCTACTCCACCATTCAATCATGGCTGATCTATTTCTCCCTCTCAACCCCATTCTCCTGCCTTCTCCCCATAACATCTGACACCCATACTAATCAAGAATCTAGAAATCTCCACCTTAAAGATACTCAATGACTTGGCCTCCACAGCCGTCTGTGGCAATGAATTCCATAGATTCAACACTCTCTGACTAAAGAAATTCCTCCTCATCTCCTTTCTAAAGGTTACAATGAGGTCTCCCCTCATTGTGGGCTGAATGGCCTGCTCCTGCGATGTACTCTTCAATGTTCTGCATGAGACATTTAGTCATATACAGTGATATAGTGTGGAAACAAGCCCTTCGGCCCAACTTGTCCCAGCTACACTAGTCCCACCTGCCTACACTTGGTCCATATCCCTCCAAACCTGTCCTATCCATGTACCTGTCTAACTGTTTCTTAAACGTTGGGATAGTCCCAGCCTCACCTACCTACTCTGGCAGCTTGTTCCATACACCCACCACCCTTTGCGTGAAAAAGTTACCCATCAGATTCCTATCAAATCTTTCCCCCTTCACCTTAAACGTATGTCCTCTGGTCCTTGATTCCCCTACTCTGGGCAAGAGACTCTGTGCGTCTACCCGATCTATTTCTCTCTTTGCAAAGGGAATCAGCTCCACTGAGGCATTCTCAGCGTGCATCACTAACTGAGGGGTCCCCTGCATTCCGCTCGCTAGAATTTAGAAGATTGAGGGGGGATCTTATAGAAACGTACAAAATTCTTAAGGGGTTGGACAGGCTAGATGCAGGAAGATTGTTCCCGATGTTGGGGAAGTCCAGAACAAGGGGTCACAGTTTGAGGATAAGGGGGAAGTCTTTTAGGACTGAGATGAGAATTTTTGTTTTTCACACAGAGAGTGGTGAATCTGTGGAATTCTCTGCAACAGAGGGTGGTTGAGGCCAGTTCATTGACTATATTTAAGAGGGAGTTAGATGTGGCCCTTGTGGCCAAAGGGATCAGGGGATATGGAGAGAAGGCAGGTACAGGATACTGAGTTGGATGATCAGCCATGATCATATTGAATGGCGGTGCAGGCTCGAAGGGCCGAATGGCCTACTCCTGCACCTATTTTCTATGTTTCTATCCCCCAGGCTGCAGCCTGACCTGTGTGAGTGCGGGCGTGCCTCTGTAGCTCGTCGCTGCGAGTGAACCTCTTCCCACAGAAGACCCAACTGCAGACGAACGGCCTCTCCCCCGTGTGCAGACGGACGTGGGCTCGCAGCAAAGACGTCTTCCGGAAAACCTTCTCACAACCTGGAATGTGGCAAATGTGCTTCTTCTTCCCAACGTCTCCACTTCTGCAATTAAACCAAAGGCACTCTGTTAACACTGGCGTTTCACCGTCAATACTTTCGTGAGATCTCCAGTCACTTGGGCGGCACGGTGGCGCAGCAGTAGAGTTGCTGCCTCACAGCGTCAGAGACCTGATAACGGGTGCTGTCTGTACGGAGTTTGTACGTTCTCCCCGTCACCTCTTGGGTTTTCTCCGGGTGCTCCGGTTTCCTCCCAGACTGCAGGTTTGTAGGTTAATTGGCTTCTGTAAATTGTCCCTAGTGTGTGCAGGATAGCGCTGGTGTATGGGATAATCGCTGGTCGGAGCACCCGAAGAAAATCCACGTGGTCACAGGGAGAACGTACAAAGTCCGTACAGACAGTACCCGTAGTCAGGATCAAACCCGGGTCTCTGGCGCTGTGAGGCAGCAACTCTACCGCTGCACCACTGAGCACACTGTATACATGTATGATATAATTTGCCTGCATAGCGCGCAAAACAGTTTCTCCATTGTATCTTGGTCCCATCTCAATAATAATGATAGGGTGAGGGCAGAGTTGCCATGGTGACAGGCTATTGATGAAGCTATCTGGATGATAGGTTAATGGGGACAATTAGAAAGAGAGATTGCAGAACAAAGGCGTTGGTGAAAGCTGTGACAGGGTCTGAGAAACAGGGTGAGGGAGAGATGATTATACGTTTACAACAGCAAGTGGCTGCGATCATCAATGCACTGCTTGAAAGGGAAATGGATTCAGTGAGAATTGTTGAAAGAGATCAGATAGCTACTTGATATGGATAAACAAAGAGCAAAGACTCGGGGAAAGAGACCGTAAATTCTTGCTCCCTCATGCCTCCCAGGACTGTGTGTGTGTGTGTGTGTGCGTGTGTGTGTGTGTGTGTGTGTGTGTGTGTGTGTGTGTGTGTGTGTGTGCGCGTTTATGTGTTTGTGCATGCGCGTGTGTGTGTGTATTAATGTGTGTATGTGTGCGTGTGAGCATATGTGCATGTGCTCGGGTCTCGTGCATGTGTCTGCCCGTGCGTGTGTGTGCAGGGTCTCTGTGCATGTGTCTGTCTGTGCGCTTGTGTACCTGTGCGCATGTGTGCACGTCCGCGCGTGGGTGTGTGTGCACGCCCGCGCGCATGGGTCTCTGTGCATGTGTGTGCTTGTGTGCCTGTGTGTGTGCGTGTGTGTTTGTGTGCGTGTGCGCGCGCGTGTGCATGTATGTGAGTATCTGCATTTATGGGTATCCGCTACCTTTGATTTTTTTCTCCAAAAATAAACTTTACTCAGAATGAAAAGCAGGGCGTACCTTTTGTCGCCGTCCTTGCAGTTGGGACAGGTGCAGGCCATTCGCTTCATCTTCTTGGTCTGCTGCCCCTGCTGCCCGCTGATGTCGTCTGCTGGCAGGGCGGGCTCCACCTGTAGCTGGCTCAGCTGGCTGGGACTCAGCCCCGTGATGGTGATGTTGTTGGCAGAGACTGGCGACACCACCCCTGCCTGAACACTCAGCTGCTGCTGCCCTGCAAAATCAAAGAGTCTCCAGTGAGGTGCCGTATGCAGTAGAGGCCATTCAGCACTTCCTCCCTGTGCTGCCCATCTGAAGGGACTGCTGGTCTCCACCCGAAACGTCATCTATTCCTTTTCTCCAGAGAAGCTGCCCGACCCTCTGAGTTCCTCCTGTATTTTGTGTTTGAGTATGAAGAAGGGTCTCGACCCAAAAAGTCATCTATTCCTTTCCTCTGGAGAAGCTGCCTGACCCTCTGAGTTACTCCAGCATCTTCAGTGCCTACATTGACTTTTCTCCTTGCGATCCTAATTACACTAATTCAGAGATATATCCCGTTTCGCATTAAAAGATTACTCTCTAAGATGGTGCCCAACCTAGGTGACTATTTGTGTGCTGGCCACAGAAGCAGATCTACATTCGTATATTATAATTGCTCCACACTCTTAAATCTCCACTCCTACAGCAACATTTCTACCTTAAATTGACTCAAATACAATCAGATATTGTCTTTCCGCTGACTGGTTAGCACTCAACACCCACGCACTCTGTACCTCGGTGTGACAAGTGACAAACTGAACTGAACTGAAACTAAACTGAAAAGATACTGCTTTTGGTCCCGAATCACTACAAATATGTTAATCTTAAATCAAAGTGCTGGAGCAAGTGAGCGGGTCAGGCAGCACCCTCGGAGGGAATGGACAGGCCATCTTTCAGGTGAGGATCTTTCATCAGACTTGGAGTCCGAGGAAGTGTCCCAAACCCAAAACGTCATCTGTCCATTCACTCCCCAGATGCTGCCCGACCCGCTGGGTTGCTATCTTGCGCATCACGCTGCATCTGCAGATCCTTGCATCTTCCAGAATTCTTATTGCCCATTTCACATTCTTACGTCAGCAACACCATTCTTCAGACTTGAGAGATACAGCGCAGAACCAGGCCCTTCGACCCATCGAGTCCGTGCCAACCAGCAATCACCTGTACACTGATAGAACACAGTACAGCACAGGAACAGGCCCTTGGGTCCACAATGTCTGTGCTAAACACAATGCCAAGACCGACTCTTATCTGCCTGCACATAATTCATATTCCTCCATTCCCTGCATATCCATGTGCCTAGCCAGTCTCTTAAATGCTACTATTGTATCTGCCTCCACCACTACACCTGGCAACGGGCTCCAGGAACTCAACCCCCTCTGTGTAAAATACTTGCCCTACATAGATTTTATCAACAATGCCCTTCTCACCAAAACCCATGTCCTCTCGTCTTTGACGTTTCCATTATGGGGAGAAGATTCTGACTGTCGCCCCTATCTATGTTCATGTTCATAAGTTATAGGAGCAGAATTGCCTTCCTCACTACCAATTCAACTTGCAAATTAACCTTTTGGGAATCTTGCACCAGCACTCCTAAGTTCCTTTCCACCTCCAATGTCTACATTCTCTCTCCATTTAGAAAATAGTCTACGCCTTTATTCCTTCCACCAAAACATATGACTCCACACTTTGCTACGCTGTTTTCCATCTGCCACTTCTCAGCCCAATCTCCCTAACCTGTCCAAATTCTGCAGACTACCTGCTTTCTTCGCACTACCTGCTCCATGTGTGGATGATGACGGTGAGTGTGTGGATGGTGGTGGTGGTGGGTGTGTGGATGATGGTGGGTGTGTGGATGATGATGGTGAGTGTGTGGATGATGATGGTGGGTGTGTGGATGATGACGGTGAGTGTGTGGATGGTGGTGGTGGTGGGTGTGTGGATGATGATGGTGGGTGTGTGGATGATGATGGTGGGTGTGTGGATGATGATGGTGAGTGTGTGGATGATGATGGTGTGTGTGTGGATGATGATGGTGTGTGTGTGGATGGTGGTGAGTGTGTGGATGATGGTGGTGAGTGTGTGGATGATGACGGTGAGTGTGTGGATGATGACGGTGGGTGTGTGGATGATGGTGTGTGTGTGGATGTTGGTGGGTGTGTGGATGATGGTGTGTGTGTGGATGATGGTGAGTGTGTGGATGATGATGGTGAGTGTGTGGATGATGACGGTGAGTGTGTGGATGATGATGATGGTGAGTGTATGGATGATGACGGTGGGTGTGTGGATGATGACGGTGGGTGTGTGGATGATGATGGTGTGTGCGTGGATGATGGTGGTGAGTGGATGTTGGTGGGTGTGTGGGTGATGATGATGATGAATGTGTGGATGATGGTGGTGAGTGTGTGGATTTTGGTAGGTGTGTGGATGATGGTGTGTGTGTGGATGATGGTGTGTGTGTGGATGATGGTGTGTGTGTGGATGATGGTGTGTGTGTGTGGATGTTGGTGAGTGTGTGGATGTTGGTGGGTGTGTGGATGTTGGTGAGTGTGTGGATGATGATGTTGGTGGGTGTGTGGATGATGGTGTGTGTGTGTGTGTGTGTGTGTGGATGATGGTTTGTGTGTGGATGATGGTGTGAGTGTGTGGATGTTGGTGGGTGTGTGGATGTTGGTGGGTGTGTGGATGTTGGTGGGTGTGTGGATGATGATGTTGGTGGGTGTGTGGATGATGGTGTGTGTGTGGATGTTGGTGGGTGTGTGGATGATGGTGTGTTTGTGGATGATGGTGGGTGTGTGGATGTTGGTGAGTGTGTGGATGATGATGGTGAGTGTGTGGATGATGATGGTGAGTGTGTGGATGATGATGGTGAGTGTGTGGATGATGATGGTGAGTGTGTGGATGATGTGTGTGTTTGTGGATGATGATGGTGTGTGTGGATGATGTTGGTGGGTGTGTGGATGATGTTGGTGGGCGTGTGGATGATGTTGGTGTGTGTGTGGATGATGTTGGTGGGCGTGTGGATGATGATGGTGAGTGTGCAGATGGTGGACAGGGCTCTGGTCTAAGTATCCCTCACCTGCAGCATTGGTGACCGTGACTGGAACGCCGGGCACCTGCAGGCCGTTGATGCTGATGGTCTGTATTGACTGGCCGGAAGTGAACTGCGCGGTGTTCAGGTTGATGGCCCCACCGGCCGGCGCGATCCTCGGCAAGGCGTTCCCTTTGCGGATCATGGAGCCCGAGGTGGACCTCTTCCCGCCCCCGACTGGGGCGATCCGGGACAATGTGCTGCCCCCCGGGGGACTGGAGGTGGGCGAGGAGGTGGTCTTCACGGGCACAGCCTGCCAGTTCAGGTGTGGGGTGTTGAGGGACTGGGCGCGGATGATGACAGGGCCGGAGCTCTGCTCACTGCTCTGGATCTGGAAGGTCTGTGGGGATTTCTGGGGGACGGTGGGCAGGGTGTGGCCGCTCAAGGAAGCCGCTTGCACCACGCGGATGGCCTGCTGCGGGATGTTCTGCACGGCTTGCTCCTGCCTCTGCTGCACCACCTGCACTTGCTGCAACACATTGGAGCCAGGGCTCTGCAGCAGTACCATGTTGGTGCCCGGCTGTAACACGCTGCCCGAAGTCGCCTCCACCAGAGTCATCGTTTCTGCCACGACCGGGGGAAGGTTGGCCGATTTCCTCCGCGACCGTTTGCCCGGTTTGGCCAAGCCACCGCCGCACAGCGCCTCACTCGTCACCTGCACCGGCACTCCGTCCCCCGCCCCCATCAGGTTGCTCACGGGCATGGAGAGCGCCATGTTTCCGCCCCCCGCCAGCTTGATCACGTTGCCCTGGGCCTGCACCCGCAGCGGGGAGGGGCTAGACTTCACCTGCACCGTCTGGGAGCAGGACTTGGGCGTGGTGGCGGTGACGAAGGCTTGGTTGGAGCCTTGGATGATCTGGATCTGACCCGCCATGTTCTGCTGGACATTGGCGATCTGTAGCTGCTGACCGCCCAGCGTCTGGAGCTGCGGCACCACCTGGTACTGAAGCCCTGGCCGCATGCTCTTGCCCACCGCCGCCTGGTTAGGGACGGCCAGGAACAACTGGCCGGAGTTGGACGAGCTGACAACCTGCGACCCCTGGAGCTGGAAGACCTTCCCGTTGGCCGTGATGAAGCTGAGGTTGCCGCCGTTCTGCCCGTTGGGTGCTGGAGCCGGCTTCAGGAGCGGCAGCTTCTTGGTGACCACCTGCACCGCCACGGGGGAGGGCGAGGAGCCGGACTCTGCCGCCGGGGGGCCAATCTTGCTGCAGGTGGCTGCCAGCAGAGCCAGAGGGGAGGGCTGCGAATCCTGCAGCAGAGAAAGAGAACACAAAACCTTAGACACCTCTACACCGCCTTTTATGACGTAGAAACATAGAAAATAGGTGCAGGATTAGCCCCTTCAAATCAGCATCAGTCATTCGCTCCATAGATGCTGCCGCACCCGCTGAGTTTCTCCAGCCTTTTTGTCTACCTTCGATTTTCCAACATCTGCAGTTCCTTCTTGAACACATTGCCATTATCATATATGCCTCTGCCACCACCCATGGCAGCACGTTCAAAAACCTGCCCTGCCCTGCCCCACAACAAAAACCTGCCCTGCACAACTCCTTTAAACTTTGACCCTCACACTTTAAAGCTATGCTGTCTAGTCTTTGATATTTCCACTCGGGCAACGAACATAAAGAAAGGATACGGCACAGGTGGGTGTCTGCCTAGTCACTAGTGACTGGTGCGAGGGTGTCATGAAAACTTGGGATGGATTATATTGGCAGAAAGGGGGAGGCAAAGTACAAGAAGGGGGTTGGTTTCCCACAGTCAAAGTGGATGCTGCACCCACTTGTTTTTCCCCATGACTCAAGAAGCAGCAGCCCGCCCAACAGCTGAAGGATGCACACACCTCCATTCTCTGCATACCCATTTAGAGTCATCGAGTCTTACAGCGCGGAAACAGGCCCTTCTTGCCCATGCCGATCAACATGTTCCATCTACACCAGTCCCACCTACCTGCGTTTGGTCCATATCCCTCTAAACCTGCCCTATCCATGTACCTGTCCAAATGTTTCATAAACGTTACGATAGTCCCTGCCTCAACTGCTTCCTCCGGCAGCTCGTTCCATACACGTGCAAATGTTACCCCTCAGATTCTTATTGAATCTTCCCCCTCTCACCATAAACCTATGTTCTCTGCTTCTTGATTCCCCTACTCTGAGCATCTACCCAATCTATTCCTCTCTTGATTTTATACACCTCTATAAGGTAACCCCTCATCCTCCTGCGCTCCAAGGAATAGAGTCCCAGCCTGCTCAGCCTCTCCCCATAACTTGGGCCTTCGAGTCCTGGCAACATCCTCGTAAAATCCTCTTAAAAATCCTCTGAAATGTTGTTCTTGAATCTGCCTCCACCGCCACTCCACAATGGGGAGAAGGTGCTCCTGGGGGAGGGGGGGAAGGGGGGATAGCTGACTCCAGGAGTCAGGGCTTTGTGAGATGGCAGGTATTACAGCAGAGAAAAGGTTGCCGTACCTCTGTCACTGACGAAGCTGTTGGCTGGAGGTACTCGCTGGAATTAATAGTGGTGGTGGCAGCCATACTGTCCTGCTGGTCTGAAAGACAAGACGTATTGATTAATCACAACCAGCTCCTTGACAGCAATCACCTTCATTGGCAGCCTGATCAATTCAGCCCTGAGTTCCCTTGGCCGCTCCTGCCGTATCTTTACAGATGTTCCCAGACACATTTAAACATGGAACACTTGAATATTGCAACTGGTTTAGGCTTGTTATTGTCATGTGCAGTGAAAAGCTTTGTTTCAGCCAATCAGATTAAATATTATAAGAATATTATAGCATGTATAACACTATACATAGATAGGAAGATACAGAGTGCAGAATATAGTTCAGAGTGTAGAATATAATTCTCAGCATTGTAGCGCACCAGTTCCAGTGACAAAGTCTAAAGTCCGCAATGGGGTAGAGGTGAATCAGACAAGGACTGTTCAGACACATTAATCCAGTTGCAATGAGGACAAAGGAGATACAAGGATCTGCAGATGATGGAATCTTGAGCAAAACACAAAGTGCTGGAGGAACTCAGTGAGTCAGGCAGCAACTGTGGAGGGAGTGGGCAGGCGGCGTTTCGGGCTGGGACCCTTCTTTAGACTGATGGAGTAAGAGGGAGATAATTGCAAAGTAGAGGTGGGGATAGGACAGAAGCGGCCAAGGGATAGGTGGATACAAGTGAGGGGTGATTGACTGATGGGTGGGCTAAGTGACAAAGATTTGAGGTGAAAAGGAGACAAAAAAGTGTCAGATAAGGTCACAAGGAATAGGAGTACCTTGTCATAAGACATAGGAGCAGAATTAGGCCATTCAGCCCATCAAGTCTACTCTGCTATTCAATCATGGCTGATCTATCTTTCCCTCCTAACCCCATTCTCCTGCCTTCTCCCCATAACCTTTTAAGGGGGGAGGAGTGAAATGTAATGCCGGAGAGAGGGATGTGGGTCGAAGGGTATGTGTGGGGGGGGGGGGGAGAGAGAGGAAAGAAGGGATAAAATAAATATGGGACAAGAAGATGGAAGATGAGTATCCATACATTTCACTCCTCCTCTTCCCTAATGATAGGAATACAAGCATGTGAACAGTGGAGCTGGTAATACGGGAGCAGTATCCGATATTAGGCCACTTAATTAAACACACCGTATAAAGTATTCTGATAATCACTTACTAAATTAGCAGAAACAATGGGGCGGTACAGTGGCAGAGGTAGAGAAGAGCACCAGACCCGGTTTGATCCTGACTACCTGTGCTGTCTGTACAGAGTTTGCCCGTTCTCCCTGTGACTGTGTGGATTTCATCCGGGTGCTCCGGTTTCCTCCCACAATCCAAAGACGAGCAGGTTTATAGGATAATTGCTTTCTGCAAATTGTGTGTAGGGTAGAACTAGTGAATGGGCGGTCGTTGGTTGGCACAGATTCAGTGGGCTGAAGGGCCTGTATCCATGCTGTATCACGAAATTAAACAAGTCTTGCATTCTATATAGACAGTTTAATATTTTCAAGCGCATTCACTGTTCTAATGCAGGATATATGAAAACAAAGGTTCACGGGGATACAAGCCAAACGCGGGGATATGGGCCAAACGTGGCGATATGGGCCAAACGTGGCGTTATGGGCCAAAAGCGGGCCCAAATGTGGGACCAGCTTGGGTGGGGTATCTTGGTCAGTATGGGCGAGTTGGCCGAAGGGCCTGTTTCATGCTGTGCAACTCCATGACCAAGCTGCCACGGGATGTGAGAGAATGGAAGTCATGATAAACATTTATAAGACATTGGAGAAATAAGGAACTGCAGATGCTGGTTGCCAAAACAAAAGGACACAGAGTGCTGGAGTAACTCAGCAGGTCAGGCATCTCTGGAGAACATGGATAGGTGACGTTTCACAGAGTACTGGAGTAACTTAGCGGGTCAGGCAGCATCTGTGGAGAACATGGATAGCTGACGTTTCACCGAGTGCTTGAGTAACTCAGCGGGTCAGGCAGCATCCCTGGAGAACATGGATAAGTGACGTTTCAGGCTGGGACTCTTCTTCACTCATTGTTTGGTCACAACTGGAGAACTGTGCCTGGTTTGGGTGCCACACTTTAGTAACATAATGAAGGCTTTGGGAGGGGTGCAGGAGGGATTTACTGGGCTGATTTTTTTTAAATGAGGGTTTTTAGTTGTGTGGATAGACACTGGAAGTGGGGTTATTCACCTGAGAGCGGAGGTTGTGAGGGGATTTGATGAAGGTGTTTAGTTTTAGATTTTAGAATACAGCATGGAAACAGGTCCATCGGCCCACAACGACCAGCGACTACCCACACACTAACACTATCCTACTCACGAGGGGAAATCTATAATTTTTTTACCAAAGTTAATTAACCTACAAACCTGTACGTCTTTCGAGTGTGGCAGGAAACCGGAACACCCGGAGAAAACCTACGTAGTCACAGGGAGAACGTACCAACAGCACCTGTAGTCAGGATAGATCCCGGGTCTCTGGCGCTGTGGGGTAGCAACTCTCCCACTATGCTGCCCCATCGGTTTAGAATCACGATAGATCTCGGTGGGGCAAAGCTATTGCTAGAGAGAATTTGTTCCCATGGGGAGAGCGAACAGGAACAAGAGGGCACAGAATGGAGAAGTCTGGAAACTTGCTGCAAGTGCTGAAAGTTGTTGGGGTGGCGTTGTCAGGGAAGATTCATCCACAGGGTTTAACTGAACAGGGTAAAGAGTTTTAAGAAAAATATTTGCAGGTTAAGAGGGAGAGGGGATGATAATTTGCTGGTGAAGCAGCCCTTGCACAGAGCTGGCACGACACCAATGGCCCTGTTTGCCTGCTGGAGCCTTTCAAGGACAGTGACTATTAGAGTAGAAAGGAACTGCAGATGTTGGTATATGCCAAAGATAGACACAAAGTGCTAGAATAACTCAATGGGTCAGGCAGCATCTACGGAGGATATTTGACTATTTGAATAATGTTCTGAGGGTTTGGTAATAATTAGGATATGTGGCTAAACTCACCCACCTTTTTCAAAATAGGAGCAGGGAGTCTTTTACATCAGCACAGGCAGCAAAGGCCTGGGTATGTTGTGTAAACCCAAGCAGAACACCTCAGGAACATAACACAACGTGCTGGAGGAACTCAGCGGGTCAGGCAGCATCTGTGGAGGGAATGGACAGGCGAGGTTTTGGGTCAAGACCCTTCTTCAGACCGGGGGTGACGAATGAGGAGAGAAAGCCAGAAAAGAGTTGTGGAGAGGCGGGGGAAATAAACCTGGCAGCAAAGTGATAGGTGGAGGAAGGAACTGCAGATGCTGCTTTAAATCAAAGATAGACACAAAATGCTGGAGTAACCCAGGACAGGCAGCATCTCGCCAGAGAAGGGATGGGTGACGTTTATCAACCTGAAGAAGGGTCTCGACCCGAAACATTACCTTTTCCTTCTCTCCGGAGATGCTGCCTGTCCCACTGAGTTACTCCAGCATTTTATGTCTATAAGTAATAGGTGGATACTGGTGAGGGGGAGGGGGTGGATTGAATGGCAGATGGGTGGACAAAGACAAGAGATGAAAAGGAGACAAAACGTGTCAGATGAAGAGAGGTGTGAAATGTAAAGCAAGAGGAAGGGATATGGGTGGAAGGGCCCATGGGAGAGAGAAATGGAGGATAAAAGGAAACATGGGTCTCAGGGATAGATGAGTGCCCTTACAATTCACTCCTCCTCTTGTTTCCTTACCTTTTCTCCCCTTTACATGACAAACGTGTAATTATCTCAACTTCACCCATAAACAGGGCTAATCAGCCTTCATTTCTGTGCCTAAGGCTCTGATGGGACTTGAATCCATAACCTTTTAACTGAAAGAGCACTTCCCACTGAGCCAGTGCCGACAGTGACCATGCCACCCTAACACGGAATAAATAGGCTCCACCCTTCCTTGGTCATCTGTTGCTGGCCCTGTTTTGTTCTGGCCTTTTCTAACCTCCAGTTCCTTCCCCTCTACTTTCAGTCTGAGGAAGGGTCTTGACCCAAAATGTCACTCAACCTTTTTCTCCAGAGGTGCTGTCTGACCTGCTGAGTTACTCCAGGACTTTGTATCAATCTCTGGTGTAAACCAGCATCTGCAGTTACTTTCACTACAGAATAAATAGCAATGGGCAAGCACACAAAAATACTTTGAATAAAAGTGAGCAAGCAGTTATGCTCCCTCCCATAGCTGAGGTCTATTCTCCAGAATAAAATATTACTGTATTACAGAATACAGTAGTGAGCTTCATCGGAAATCCTAGATAGATCAGATGTGGAAAGAATATTTCCAGAAGCGGGAGAGTCTAGGACCAGAGCACAGCCTCAGAATAAAAGGACATACCTTTAAAATACAGATGAGGAGGACTTTCTTCAGCCAGAAAGGGGGGGGGGGGGGGGGTGAATCTGTGGAATTCATTGACACAGACGGCGGTGGAGGCCAAGATGTTGGGTATTTTTAAAGCAGCGATAGATAGATTATTGATTAATAAGAGTGTCAAAGGTTACACTGAGAAGGCAGAATGGGATTGAGAGGGAAAAATAGATGAGTCATGATCTGGCTCTGGAGAGGATCAAGAGGAGGTTTACAAGAACGATCCCAGCAATGAGTGGGTTACCATATGATGGTGCTGGGCCTGTACTCGTTGGAGTTTAGAAGAATGAGGGGGATTCATTGAAACGTAGAGAATAGTGAAAGGCCTGGATAGAGTGAATGTGGAGAGGATGTTTCCACTAATGGGAGAGTCTAGAACTAGAGGTCACAGACTCAAAAATTAAAGGACGTTCATTTAGGAAGGAGATGAGAAGGAAATTTTTGTCAGAGGGTGGTGAATCTGTGGAATTCCTTGTCACAGAAGGCTGTGGAGTCAATGGTTATTTTTATGGCAGAGATAGATTCTTGATTTGTAGGGGTGTCAGGGGTTATGGGGAGAAGGCAGGAGAATGGGGTTAGGAGGGAGAGATAGATCAGCCATGATTTAATGGTGGAGTAGACTTGATGGGCCGAGTGGCCTAATTCTGCTCCTATGTCTTATGATCAAGGTAAAGCACAACACTGACTGCAACACACCACTCAGTGAACTGAAACCTGTGACAGCAGTGCACTGAAAGCTGCCAAATAATGCACCCATCGCATAATAAAACACTTTGCCACTGAATAAAAGAAGTTGCAACAGCATTAATAGAAAATTATTTCAGTTAAAGGAATCAGAGGCTAAAGCAAAGTCAACAAAATAGAGAGAGTACAGAGGAGATTTACTAGAATGTTGCCTGGGTTTCAGCAACTAAGTTACAGTGAAAGGTTGAACAAGTTAGGTCTTTATTCTTTGGAGCGCAGAAGGTTAAGGGGGGGACTTGATAGTGGTCTTTAAAATGATGAGAGGGATAGACAGAGTTGACGTGGATAAGCTTTTCCCACTGAGAGTAGGGAAGATTCAAACAAGAGGACATGACTTGAGAATTAAGGGACAGAAGTTTAGAGGTAACATGAGGGGGAACTTCTTTACTCAGAGAGTGGTAGCTGTGTGGAATGAGCTTCCAGTGAAGGTGGTGGAGGCAGGTTCGATTTTATCATTTAAAAATAAATTGGATAGTTATATGGACGGAAAAGGAATGGAGGGTTATGGTCTGAGTGCAGGTAGATGGGACTAGGGGAGAATACGTGTTCGACACGGACTAGAAGGGCCGAGATGGCCCGTTTCCGTGCTGTAATTGTTATATGGTTATATATAAGCAGGTGTTTGCGTTTCAGAATGGAGGGAAGTGTGCAGAGCAACTCCCCTGGGGCTAGGTGCGAGCGTTACAGCTTTTCATATTCATGCCTTGACCTTGAGTTTAATCGCCAACTTTGCAACTAACAAAAAAACTTGGAATTGCAGTGAACTATGAGGGTTATAGGCCCAGATTTCAAGATGTAGATCAGCTGGTGGAACGGTAGATGGGTGGCAGATGAAATGTAATGTCAAGAAATTCAAAGTGTTACATTTTAGAGGTAATAATATAAACGAAGGAGCACAATTCTAATTTAATAAAAAGGAATTGCAGGTTGGTTTCGATCAAAGGCACAAAATGTTGGAGTATCTCAGCGAGTCAGGCGGTATCTCTGGAGAAAATTGATTGGTGACATTTCGGGTTGGGTCTGAAGAAGAGTCCCGACAAGAAATGTCATCTATCTATTTCCTCCAGAGATGCAGCCTGACCCACAGTTACTCAAGCATTTTGTTTTTTCTTGAGCATAATTCTAAATGGGGCAGAACTAAATGCAGTAGAACAGAGGGATCTAGGAATAACTGTGCATAGTTCCCTGAAGGTGGAATCTCATGTAGATAGGGTGGTAAAGAAAGCTTTTGGTGTGCTGGCCTTTATAAATCAGAGCATTGAGTATAGAAGTTGGGACGTAATGTTAAAATTGAACAAGGCATTGGTGAGGCCAATTCTGGAGTATGGTGTACAATTATGGTCGCCAAATTATAGGAAAGATGTCAACAAAATAGAGCGAGTACAGAGGAGATTTACTAGAATGTTGCCTGGGTTTCAGCAACTAAGTTACAGAGAAAGGTTGAACAAGTTAGGTCTTTATTCTTTGGAGCATAGAAGGTTAAGGGGGGACTTGATAGGTCTTTAAAATGATGAGAGGGATAGACAGAGTTGACATGGATAAGCTTTTTCCATTGAGAGTAGGGAAGATTCAAACAAGAGGACATGATTTGAGAATTAAGGGACAGAAGTTTATGGGTAACATGAGGGGGAACTTCTTTACTCAGAGTGGTAGCTGTGTGGATTGAGCTTCAAGTGGAAGTGGTGGAGGCAGGTTCGATTTCATCATTTAAAAATAAATTGGATAGGTATATGGACGGGAAAGGAATGGAGGGTTATGGTCTGAGTGCAGGTAGATGGGACTAGGTGAGAGTAAGTGTTCGGCACGGACTAGAAGGGCCGAGAAGGCCTGTTTCCGTGCTGTAATTGTTATATGGTTATATGGTAACTGCATGGATACACAGGCAGATAGGTGCGTATTTTGTTGAAAATAGCAGGGAAGGTTGAGAAAGTTTGGTTTGGGAACAGCTCCATCCAAGGCCGCAAGAAATTGCTGGGATTTGTGGACTCAGGTCAGACCACCACACAAACCAATCTCCCTGCCATTGACTCCATTTATACCTCACGCTGCCTCGGCAAGGCCAGCAGCAAAATCAAGGACGAGTCGCACCCCGGTCACTCCCTCTTCTTCCTTCTCCAGCTGTTATCAAGCTACTGAATCATCCTACCACATCCAGAAAGCAGTCCTGAACTACTATCTACCTCATTGGTGACCCTCAGACTATCCTTTATTGGACTCTGCTGGCTTTGCCTTGCACTAAACGTTATTCTCTTGTCATGTATCTATACACAGTAAATGGTTCGATTGTTATCATGTATGTTTCTGCTAACTGGATAGCACACAACAAAAGCTTTTAACTATACCTCGATACATGCAACAATAAACTAAGCTGAACTAAAAGCGGTTTAAAAACCAAAGTAATCCTGGGCTTCAGAAGCAGACACTGAGCACAAGAAGTCTTCACAATCCTTTATAGAACTCTGTTTGGCCTAAGTCACATAATGCATCCAGCGCTGGGTTCCACACTTTAACTTCTAACTAGAATGCAGAAGAGATTTATCTGCTGGGAACTATATTCCGCACTCTGTATCTCTCTCTTTGCTTGACTGTATTCATGTACAATATTGTTTGATTTGATTGGATCGCACCCAAACAAAACTTTTACACGCTACCTCGGTACACGTGACAATAATAAACCTAAAAAAAGAATTAAATTGCAGCGTTCGAAATGGAGCTGAATAAGTTTCTGAAGGGATCAAATTTGCAGGGAGAGAACAGGGGGCTAGAATGGACAATGCGCTGAATGGCCTCCCCCATTCTGAGATTCTGTGAACAATGTATCAAAAATATTACCCTTCTCTATAGCAAACGTCTGAGCTTCAGGACAGAATACATTGCGTGACTGTGAACCGTGCAGTTTCTGTATAGTTAGTTTTCATGCATAAACTGAACGACAGCATTCTGTGATACGGTTAAAAACAAGACTGAACTCGATTTTTGTACAACTTCCTCACAGTGAAGACAAAACATTGAATGCACACACCTCAGATGTCATTTGAAGCTATCAGTCCACTGGTATTTTTGCCTCACTTCCAGTGTTACTCACTCGCCCTTTTCTCTCTCCCATCTGTGTTTATCCATCTTTAAACCGTTGTTCACCTCAACTCCTCCCCATGGGAGCTAATCAGTTTCCCTACTCTCTATAGAAGGTTTCCTTCAAATTCTCTCTGGGATTTATTGGGGGGGGACAGTCTTACTCCAATGGTTTTTTGGTTCTGCTTTTACCCACAAGACAATAATGCACTGTGATGTAGTATATAACATGAATGAACATCATTTAACAGTAAAGTTAGATACAAAATGCTGGAGTAACTCAGCGGGACAGGCAGCATCTCTGGAGAGAAGGAATGGGCGATTCTCAACCAGGGTCTGGACCAGAAACACCACCCATTTTCTCCAGAGATGCTGCCTGACCCGCTAAGTTACTCCAACATTTTGTCTATATTCGGTGTAAACCAACATCTGCAGATCCTTCCTACACATAATCTAACAGCACCTTACAGCAATAAGTGATTAATGCTTGGGCTAGTAGGGAAATTATTAATAATCCACTATAGAGATTGGTTTCACAGTGACTAATGCTAAGGGAGTGAAATGGCTCGCAGTGGTCAAAAATCGCTCCACAATATAGGTCAGTGTTGGATCAAGAGTCACCACATCTGGCAGACCTACCCACAGCTGGCAGACAGCTGTCACTGCTGTGCTCAGGCTACCTGTTGCACCCTTGAGCCACTGGCCTGTGGGAGGGTAGAGTGTTTGGCTTTAAATCCAAAGCTTCTCGGGAAACATTGACTTGACTTTGGTATTAAACATTTGTCGAGTGGAGAGGTGAAAAGTAATTAACATTAGATTAGCTGCTGTAACATCTATTTTTTCACCACAAATTCTGGCGTAGGTCCCTCTGAGCCCAGTCTGCGTCACGCCCCTCGCAGGTCCCGTTTCCCCCCCCCCAGGTTTGGGTTCATAGGTTCTAGAAGCAGAATTAGGACATTTGGCCCATCGAATCTACTCTGCCATTCAATCATGGCTGACCTTTCTTTCCATCTCAACCCCATTCTCCTACATTAGTTAGTTAGTTTCACCCCACAGTCCCTGAAACTCTTACCCTGGTACCCTCTACCCCCAAATCTAGGTCAATGTTTCTTGGTCCCTTACCCCCATATGGGTCAGGTATCTCTAAGCCCTCTATCCTAAGTCTAGGTCTGGGTCTCTGACCCCACTATCCCCTGTCTGGGTCAAATCCCTCTACTACCCAAGTCTATGTCAAGTCTCTCTGAACCCTTTACTCAGTCTGGGTCAAGCCCTCAGGCCCAGGTCAGGCTTTCTGGCCCCTCTACCCCCAACTCTAGGTCGCGTATCTCTGACCTCTCTACCCCAAGTTGGCTGAGGACCTTCTAAACTCACACCCTCGTCCCCTCAACAGGAGGGCAGCAAGACGGGGCGACCGGCACCACCTCCTGGCAATGGTTGGGCACCTTGCCATCTCCATGTTGGCACGACGGGGAACCCCGGCCGCTCCGAGAAAAAAATAAAACAATAATAAATGTCGATTTCGGCTGGCAAATTAAACAGATACATTTTGTTTGGAGGAGGAGGAGGAAGGAAAAAAAAACTTTGCAATGTGCAGGAGTTTGCATTGGAGGGCGTGCGATAGGTTTGGCGCTGCATCGGGCTGCGGGAGCGATGCACGGAGCGGGAGCGGGAGCCGCCCGCCTGCCCGCCCGCCGTCACTCCCCTTCCCCCCCCCGCGCCAGCCAGCCAGCCCGCGCCCGCCCCCGCCCCGCTCACTCGGCCCGCCCGCCCGCAGGCCCGACGCCCCGGCTCCAGTCCCGCCGACCAACACACACCAGGCCCCACATTTACTTCAGAACCGACGACATATATTTGACAAAACCACGACCTACCGCTCATGATGTTTTATTCACTTTAAGAGGGTCAAAGTGGAGCTTCGCCGCCGCCGCCGCCGCCGGCCAATCGCCATCGGGTCCCGCCCACCGCCGGCCTGACTGGCAGCGGCTCCGGCCAATCACCGGCACGTCCCGCCCACTCCCCGTCTGACAGACACCGGGTCGATCCAATCACCGGCACGTCCCGCCCATCGCCGGCGGGTCCCGCCCACTTCCCGTCTGACGGACACCGGGTCGGTCCAATCGCCTTCGGGTCCCGCCCACACCAAGGGCCTGACTGGCAACGGCTCCGGCCAATCGAACGCGGCGTTCGGCCACGGGCGGCTGACGTCACGACGTGGAAGGCGGGACCTGGCGGAGGCGACCCGACCGCTGATTGGTCGGCGGCGGACGGCCCGCCCTCCGACTGACGTCATCCCGCAGAGGAAGTGGGGAGGAGCCGGGCTTTCGATTGGTCAGCGCAGGGAGTGACGGTCCGGGCGGCCAATGGGAGCGAGGGGGCGAGGGGCGGTGATTGACGGCGGTGCCTCCCGGGGACGGGAAGCGCGCGCTGCATGGGGTGGACGCGCACGCATTCAAACTCACTCCAATCACCACATAACATGCATTCTATAAACTTTGCAAAGCAATTGCATCCGGAAAAAGAATGCAAATTGAAAATACCACATCCTGTGAGCAGGTAGCTGTGGAAAGCTTTCAAGATTGCAAATTCTAGGCTTGAAATAGAACTTTTTGTTTCCTCCTGTGGTTCTCTTACACTTTGCAAAATAAACGCACCTGCTCCAGACTTAAAAAAAGAATCACAAAGGTAAATGTTAAGGACTTATTATTAAACTACTTGCAAGTATCAATTACTGTTGATTTGAATGCAGCAAGGCTTTGCAAACTATAGTGCAACAAATGTCACTTTACCTCCGCCCTCGATTTCATCCAAGGACCCAAACAGTCTTTCCAGGTGAGGCAGAGGTTCACTCTCCTCCAACCTCATCTACTGCATCCGCTGTTCCAGGTGTCAACTTGAATGAATGAATAAGTTTATTGGCCAAGTATTCACATACAAGGAATTTGCCTTGGTGCACCGCTCGCAAGTGACAACAACATACAGTTAGGAACTTCTCTCGATCGGCGAGACCAAGCGCAGGCTTGGCGATCGTTTCACTGAAAACCTCCGCTCAGTCTGTCTTAACCTACCTGATCTCCCGGTGGCTCAGCACTTCAACTCCCCCTCCCATTCCCAATCTGACCTTTCTGTCCTGGGCCTCCTCCAATGTCAGAATGAGGCCCAGCGCAAATTGGAGGAACAGCACCTCATATTTTGCTTGGGTAGTTTACACCCCAGCGATATGAACATTGACTTCTCTAATTTCAGATAGCCCTTGCTTTCTCTCTCCATCCCTTTCCCCTTCCCAGCTCTCCCACTAATCTTACTGTCTCCGACTACATTCTATCTTTGTCCATCCCCCGGCAGCTGTCTGAAGAAGGGTCTCGACCCGAAACGTCGTCCATTCCTTCTCTCTAGAGATGCTGCCTCACCCGCTGAGTTACTCCATCATTTGTGTCTACCTTCGCAACAAATAACTTGTTTGTCCACTTCGCGACGGTTTTGGTTTAGGGTTCAGTGTTGGCCGGGACCCCTGAGGGCAGTGTTGATGCAGGGTTTTATCCTGAAACGTTGACGGTTCCATCCTCTCCTCATGCCCACCCTCACAGATGCTGCTCGACCTGCTGAGTTACTCCAGCAGATTGTCTGTTGGACTTAGGGGCCTTAACTTCACATTGCTGGTGAAACTGGCAGTTCAACACCCAGTCTGAAGAAGGGTCTCGGCCTGAAACACCACCCATTCCTTCTCTCCAGAGATGATGCCTGTCCCGCTGAGTTACTCCAGCTTTTTGTGTCAACGTTCACACTGTTCCATAGTGGGAGTGGACACAAGGAGCTGCAGATGCTGCCTTACAAAATAATGCACAGAATGCTTGAGTAACTTGGGAAATTCGGCCGATTCGGAAACTCCAAGTCGCTGGGGGTGTTCGTCCGTTCCGATGTCGGTGTTCCGAGGGCCTGAACATCGGGCCGCCGTAGCAGCGACTACGGGGGGCTCAAAGGCCCCGACCACGGGTGAACAAAGAGGAAGTTGACCGAACTTAATTGCCTTTCTTCACAGTGGGAACTGTTGATTCCGCTGTGTGTAGATGTTTATGTTAAACTCTATCATGTGTTGTGTTCTTTTTTTATTCGTATGGCTGCATGGTAACTCAAATTTCACTGGACCAGTTGGGGCATGTGATAATAAATGTAACGAACTTGAACTTAACTCAGCGGGTCGGGCAGCATCTCTGGAGGACGTGGATAGGGAGTGTTACTCAGGACTTTGTTGGGTACGTCAAAGATGGGGGACTGGAATATATCGTTTCTGGCTTTGCAGTGAAGGCGCTCTCTGGACCCAGGCTGAATAAACTGCTGGCTGGACTATAGAGGTGAACAGGATACAATAGCCATGCATTGAGTGCCATGTTGATTTACCTCTGCACGCCTGTATCGTTTTTAGTGTGGAAACGAGCCCTTTGGCCCACTGAGTCCAGGCCGACCATTGATCACTAATTACCATCCGTGCACTGGTTCTATGTTATCCCACATTCCCACGCACTCCCTACACACTCAGGGCGAATATACGAAAGCCCATTAATTTACAGGCCGCTGCGCCTTTGGAGTTAAGGAGGAAACCGGACCGTCCGGTGGAAACTCACAAAGAGAACGTGCAAACTCCATTCAGACAGCACCAGAAGTCAGGAATGAACCCGGGTCTCTGGTGCTTGTGAGGCAGCAACTCGACCACTGGGCCACGAGTGCTAACATTCCGACAAAATATTCAAAATATAGCAGAAAATCCCCCCCCAAAACTCAGCAGGTCAGGCAGCATCTGCGGAAACAGTCAACACTGTGGTAGACCTAAGTGCTGGAGAAACTCAGTGGGTGCAGCAGCATCTATGGAGTGAAGAAAATAGGCAACGTTTTGGCCCGAAACGTTGCCTATTTCCTTCGCTCCATAGATGCTGCTGCACCCGCTGAGTTTCTCCAGCATTTTTGTCTACCTTCGATTTTCCAGCATCTGTAGTTCCTTTCTAAACACTGTGGTAGACCTGCTTTGTTGTCTCTGCTGTAGTCCCCCCCACCCCCTACAGAGCCTTTACGGGGTCTGCATTGAGATCCAGTGCGCCCCTCAGCACCATTCCTCCACCCATTCATTTGCAGATGTTTTACAATGGGCGACAGAATGGGTTACTCAAAACGCAAATGGCTGGAGTAACTCAGTGGGCCAGGCAGCTTCCCTGGAGAACATGGACAGGCAATGTTTCCGGCCGGAGGTCTTCTTCACTCTGAAGAAAGTTCTCAACCCGAGACGTCGCATATTCATGTTCTTCATGGTGCTCCCTGACCCGCTGAGTTACTCCAGCATTTTGTGTTTTACTTCGACAAGTTTTGTCAAGCTCTGTTCATTTTGGATGCATTTGAATGTGGCCCTTGTGGCTAAAGGGATCAGGGGGTATGGAGAGAAGGCAGGTACAGGATACTGAGTTGGATGATCAGCCATGATCATATTGAATGTCATTGCAGGCTCGAAGGGCCGAATGGCCTACACCTGCACCTATTTTCTATGTTTCTAAGACCACTCTTGCATTTCGGCAGCATCTTTCACGATTGCAGCACCACCCAAAATGGTTTCCAGCCAGCTGTTACTGTGAAATAACCGCTCAAGTGTAATGTGGAGAGTGTCGCACCAAAGCTGGGTGTCGAGACAAAACAAAGACCAGAAACCTGTTTTAGATTACGTCAGTTGAGAGATAATTATAGGTTGCAGGGCACCCAGAGGAACGCATGTAAAACAGAACATGCAAACCATTTGCATTTGCAACACATAGGAGTTACAACCCAATGTTTAATTTAGTTTAGTTTAGAGATACAGCGCGGAAACAGGCCCTTCGGCCCACCGCGTCCGCATGGACCAGCGATCCCCGCACACTAACACTATCTACAATTTACATTTATAAAAAGTCAATTAACCTACAAACCTGTACATCTACCAATCTTCCCCTTCCCTTCACCTGAATCCACCTATCCCTTGCTAGGCTTTGTCCTGTCCCCATCTCTTTTTCCAACTTTTTCCCTCCTAATCCATCAGCCTGAAGAAGGGTCCTGACCAGAAACGTCGTCTGTCCATTCCCTCCACAGATGCTGCCTGACCTGCTAGGTTCTTCCAGCACTTTGTGTTTTGCTGATGGCAGCAAAGATATTATATTAATTTCTCATCCAAACAGCAACACCACCAATGGTGCAGCGACACCAAGGTGGCCGGCCTCAGTTCTGTAATCAATTATTGATTATTAATATGATTATTGATTGATTCATTATTGGTTATTCATTGTTAGTTATTATTTATTGAATGCTTTTGCTTCAGTATATTTTGGTTTAAAGATTCAGTGTGGAAACAGACCCTTCAGCCCAGCAAGTCTGCGCCGACCAGTGATCACGGATACACAGACTGGGGCCAGACTCAGAGCTGATGCAGCGGGACTCGGAGCTGATGCAGCGGGACTCGGAGCTGAGGCTGTGGAGGGCCGACTCGGAGCGGAGACGGCGTTCCGGCTTTCGGCAGCGGCGACATCACCACGGAGGTCCGCTGGACTGGAGAGCGGCATCTTCGGCCTGGATCGATCGCCTCAGAGCAGAGGGAGAACAAGGAGGGAAGAGACAGAGACTAAGACTTTTGCCTCCATCACAGTGAGGAGGTGCTTGGTGAACTCACTGCGGTGGATGTTAATTTGTGTTTATTGTATGTTTTGTTATTTATTGTTACTGTGTATGATTGCAGGCAACGTAATTTCGTTCAGACCGAAAGGTCTGAATGACAATAAAGAAATCAAATTCAAATTCAAATTCAAATAAAAAAATTTTTTTTAAATGACCCAAATTAACCTACACACAGCAAGCAATAATTTCATTATCCTATCTGGGACACATGACAATAAACTCTCTTGACTTGACTTGATACATAGAATGTGGGAGGAAACCGAAGCACCCGGAGAAAACCCATGCGGTCACGATGAGAACGTACTAACTCCGTACAGACAGCATCCATAGTCAGGATCGAACCTGGAACTGGCGCTGTGAGGCAGCAACTCTACCGCTGCACCACCCTATCACAATTATTACCTGCGTATGTTATCTATGTATATTGTGTTATGACCTGTTATGCTGCTGCAAGTAAGAATTTCATTGTTCTGTGGTCAGTACCAATGACAGTTAAACTCTTTTGAACCTCTTGAAGTATCTGTTTGTGCTTCTTTGGTGTATAATTGTTATTATGTATAAAGGTTTATTTTGGGTTGGGTAGTTCAGTGGTAAGAGTTGTAGTGACCGAGACAGCACTGAGCAAATGGCAGTAATGGTTGTAGATGATTTACCAATTGTTTCATCCAAAATAGGCAAACAGCAATGAGTAACTTCTGCAGGCATATTTTGGTTGCATCACCCATGGTCAGTCATGACCGAGGGGGTCCTACTAAATCACGGCCTGGTTCGGTAGCACGAACACACTGGAAGGAAAAAGTGGTGGACACTGCCCAGTCCATCACGGGTACTGACCTCCCCAACATCGAAAGGATCTACTGGAGTTGTTGCCTCAAAACGGCAGCCAACATCATCAGAGACCCACACCACCCTGGCCACGCTCTCATCTCACCCCTGCCATCAGGAAGAAGGTACAGGAGCCTGAATACCGTGACATCTGGAAGAAAAGCTATCTGAAGAAGGATGCTGACCTAAAGAATGAATAAGTTTATTGGCCAAGTATTCACATACAAGGAATTTGCCTTGGTGCTCCGCCCGCAAGTGACAACATGACATACAGTGACAGTTAGGAATGACACATAAAACATTAAACATTAATAATAAAACATTATTGCTTAAACATGTGAATTAAATAAAATACCAGAGCAAAAGGAGGCTACAGATTTTTGGTTATTGAGTAGAGCTACTACTCGTGGAAAAAAGCTGCCTCAGTTTAGTTTAGTTTATTGATACGGCTCGGAAACAGGACCTTCGGCCCACCGGGTCCGTGCCAACCAGTGATCCCCGCACACTAACACTATCCTATACACACTAGGGACAATGAACCTACAATTCTATATGTCTTTGGAGTGTGGGAGAAAACCAGAGCTCCCGGAGAAAACCCACGCGGTCACGGGGAGAACGTACAAACTCTATCCAATGTAACATGCCACCTTTAATATTTTAGCTTGCAGTAACAAAAACACACTTATTGCTGTTGAAAGGGTTTTTATTTTTGAAAATCCTGTATGAAAAATAACATTGTTATTAGAGCTTCCCCCCTATCCTCTAGCCACTAACCCTCCTTGTCCTGTTGGCACAATTGTTCTTGCAATGCGATTTTTCTTCACAACGTAACTATCGCCTTATGGTAGAACTACCTGTTCGTAGTATACCTGTACGTAACTACCTGTACGTAACAATTATAAAAACTGCAGTACCACCCCTGGACAAAAGAGGGAAGCACCGAGCACCCGGCTCAGCAGAGCTCTCTGCTGGCGAGGTCCAGTATTACAGGTTTGGGGTATTTCTGGTAAGTCACTGTGTTCAGTTATTCTGCCCTGACTTTGTTCCCCATTTGGTGATTGTGGCAGGGCCTGAATACTGTCACAGGCAACAAGCTGAAATTAAGTATCCATTTAGTTTGGTTTTAGTTTAGAGATACAGAGCAGAAACACAGGCACTTCGGCCCACTGACTCCGCGCCAAACAGCGATCCACACACACTAACACTATCCTACACACACTAGGGGCAATTTATAATTTTATCAAATTTACAATTTTACCGAATCCAATTAACCTACAAACCTGGAGTGTGGCACTTTGGAGTGTGGGAGGAACCCGGAGAAAACCCACGCAGGCCACGGGGAGAACGTACAAACTCCGTACAGACAGAACCCGTAGCCAGGGTTGAACCCGGGTCTCTGGCGCTGTGAGGCAGCAACTCCACCACTGCGCCATCTTTTGGATTTTGGACAGGTAAATGGATAGAAAACAGAGTGGGCATTACAGCAAGAAGAAGGGGGAACAGGAGGGAACAGGTAGTATTGTCACGTCACTGCCCCTCCTTGTCACTTGGCTTAATAGTAGCAGGATTTCATAAACTAGGTCAGGCCGCCTATGGGATGCACCAGACCCAATACTCTGAATCGCAGATAATGAGTCGCTACATATTAATACTTTGCATGGTTGCACCTGTTCCATCCACCGAACTGCCATCAAAATAGCGTACAGTTCCACTGTATATACTGTCAAATAGTTATTTGTTCTTTTGCAAATCTCAACATTCATCCCCTGGACTACCACAGCCGCCCCTGTTGTTTCAGCTACTGGGTCCTTTGATCCATCTGTGAAAATTAAGAGGTGTTCCCTGTATCTATTATCTATATGGCTATGGTATTCTGTCTTTAGGTCTGAATTTTTGTTCCTCATTTTTGCCTCCCATACCTCCAGATCAACTTTTGGGATGTTCAGTAACCATATTGGCACAGATGGCCACAATACTGCAGGGCAGAACTCTTTGTGGGACTGTGGTTCGATTTGACTCGACTGTTTACCCCAAGAGCGTCACGTGAACAAGGAATGCAATTGCACTCTTACTACATAATGACAATAAACACTGAGTATGAGGAACAAAACTAAGTGTTGGAGAAACTCAGCGGGTCGGGCAGCATCACTGGAGACCATGGATAGTAACTGCAGATGCTGGTTTACAACAAAAAAAAGATACAAAGTGCTGAAGTAACTCAGCGGGTCAAGCAGCATTTCCTTTTCCCCCCAGAGATGCTGCCTGACCCAGGTCAGAATTAAAGGGCACTCTTTTAGAAAGGAGATGAGGAGGACTACTTTAGTCAGAGGGTAGTTAATCTGTGGAACTCATTGCCACAGAGGGCTGTGGAGGCCAAGTCAGTGGATATTTTTAAGGCAGATTAGAACGGGTGTCAAGGGTTATGCGGAGAAGGCAGGAAAATGGGATTGGGAGGCAGAGATCAGCCATGATTGAATGACGGAGTAGACCGTGATGGGCCGAATGGCCTAATACTGCTCTTATAACCCGCTGAGTTACTCCAGCATTTTTGTGTGAATGGCTGGATGGGTGACGTTTGGGGCCGGGAAAACGTCCATGATTGTGGGCGGGGCGGGGAGGGGAGGCAGAGAGGAGGGGAGGCAGAGAGGAGGACAGAACAAAATGTGACAGGTGTACACAGGTGGGTGGGGTGGGGTGATTCTGAATATGTTCACTGACTGTTCTCCCTGTTTGGCCCTTCACGCTGCCTTGCAGTGGGGCCATGGCAGCTAAACTCAGCACCTCCTGACCCGCCCCCCCCCCCCCCTCACCAAAGGCCAACGCCGTTCCCCTTGCAAATGGCGACCCGTGCTGACTTGGGACGTTGCCACCGCTCCTCCATCTACGCTAGGTTGTCGCTCGTGACACCCCCACCCTCAGCCCACCGACCCCCACCCCACCCCACCCACCCGACCAGACCCCCCCACCCCACCCCACCCGCGTAGCGGTACCTTCCCTACAGGGAGTGCAGCGACTCTCTCGGGGAGAGACAGGGATGGGCAGGAAATACTGGTCACACACGTACCCGGACATGCGTTAAAAAAAAATCCCATACGTTTTACAATTGATGATTAACCAAGTCTGGGGCAGAAGGAAAGGTGATCTGCAACACAGGCTTGGCAGTGAGTGAGGGTTAGATCAGAGCGCTGTGACCCTCGGACCCAGGGAGGGAGGGAGACAGGGAGACAGAGAGACAGAGAGACAGAGAGACAGAGAGACTGAGAGACCGAGAGGGAGGGAGGGATGTGGCGGCGGGTAACTGACACCAGCATCAGTGTCGCCGTCACTTTCAGCAGACGCGCCGCGCACTCGCTGCTCGGCGACAGGAGAGCCGGCCCGGCTGCCAGACCCGCCGGCATGTCCTCCACACCCGGCCCCTCGCTGGACGTGGCCGCCATGAGGAAGAGCTACAAATGTGACCAGGACGTGAGTAGCCAAATGTAGCAACTCGGTGTACACAACCGCCATGTATCCATTCAGTGATACATCGCCATCGCCGCCGCTTCGCCCCCCCCCCCCCCCCTATATAAGAGGACTTAATGTACACAATCTCTAAAGAGACAGCAAAATAATTAGTTTAACTTCCAGTAAACTATCTTCTCCAACAGTAATACAAATCTAGATGAGGAATATGACATTTGGCAGAGGATTTGATGTTTATCTCAGGCCTAGTTATGGTGGGTAAGGTTGAGTGTGAAGGACCATGTGTATAGTCTACAGCATGGAAACGGGCCCTTCGGCCCATCACCAAGCAGAAGGTCAGCTTCACAAGTAATAGGAATAAAATGAGGCCATTCGGCCCATCAACTCCACTCCGCCATTCAATCATGGCTGATCCCCATAACCCTTCACACCCATTCTAATCAAGAATTTGTCTATCTCTGCCTTAAAAATATCCACAGCCCTCTGTGGCAATGAGTTCCACAGATTAACTACCCTCTGACTAAAGAAGTTCCTCCTCACCTCCTTTCTAAAAGAGCGCCCTTTAATTCTGAGGCTATGACCTCTGGTCCTAGACTCTCCCACCAGTGGAAACATCCTCTCCACATCCACTCTATCTATGCCTTTCAATATTCTGTACGTTTCAATGAGGTCCCCCCTCAATCTTCTAAACTCCAGCGAGTACAGGCCCAGTGCAGCCAAACGCTCATCATATGCTAATCCACTCATTCCTGGGATCATTCTTGCAAACCCCCTCTAGAGCCAGCACATCCTTCCTCAGATATGGTGCCCAAATTTGCTCACAGTACTCCAAATGCAGTCTGTCCAGCACCTTAGAGAGCAAGGGTTCCCAAACCTGGGTAGACAAAAGTGCTGGAGAAACTCAGCAGGTGCAGCAGCATCTATGGAGCGAAGGAAATGGGCAACGTTTCGGGCCGAACCCCTTCTTCAGACTGATGGGCGGTTGGGGGGCGGGTGGGGAGAAGAAAGGAAAAAGGAAGAGGAGGAGCCCGAGGGCTGAGGGAGAGCTGAGAAGGGGAGGAGACAGCAAGAGCTACCGGAAATTGGAGAATTCAATGTTTATGCCGCTTGGGTGCAGACTGCCCAAGCGGAATATGAGGTGCTGCTCCTCCAATTTCCGGTGGTGCTCGCACTTGCCATGGAGGAGGCCCAGGATAGAAAGGTCAGATTCAGAATGGGAGGGGGAGTTGAAGTGCTGAGCCACAGGGAGGTCAGGTTGGTTAATCCGGACCGAGCGGAGGTGTTCGGCGAAACGATCGCCAAGCCTACGCTTGGGTAAACTTACCCCCAGGGGGTAAAATTTGCCAACCCAGGGGGTAAATGTGTTGATTCTGGATTTGTACATATGTTTTCTCATTGACTGACTGTGTTTGGTTCTGGTATACTGGTATTAAAGTTGCCAGGGGTAAACGGCACAAGAAAGGTTGGGAACCCCTGTTATAGAGCCTCAGTATTACATCTCTGTTCTTGTATACAAGCCCTCTTGATATAAGTGCTAGCGTTACCTCTCTCTCTCTCTCTCTCTCTCTTTCTGACCAGGCTTTCGAAGAAAATCATCTGGTTTCATTGGACCCCATGAAGCAGTTTGGTGACTGGTTTGAAGATGCCACCAAGTGCCCGTCTATCCTAGAAGCCAATGCCATGTGCCTTGCAACCTGTACCAGGTGACTAACTTTACCATTCACTTTGCTGAACCCAAAGGACGTCTCTAAACCTTCATAAAACTCAATGCTTCGTTTTTTCAGCTGAGAGATACAGCGCGGAAACAGAAGGGAAACAGGCCCTTCGGCCCACCGAGTCCGCGCCGACCAGTGATCACCCCGTACACTAGCACTACCCCACACACTAGGGACAATTTACAATTTACAGAAGCCAATTAACCTAAAAACCTGCACGTCTTTGGAGTGTGGGAGGAAACCGGAGATAACCCACGCGGTCACAGAGACAAGGTACAAACTCCGTACAGGCAGCACCCGTGGACAGGATTGAACCGGGCTCACTGCCGCTGTGAGGCAGCAACTCTACTGCTGCGCCACTGTGCCCCCAGTCTGCTCGCCCCCCCCAACCCCAGGGATGTTCAGCGGCTCCGTGTTACAGTTGTCACCGGTTTCATTCATCCAATTAATTAATTATTGCACTCCTTACAATATGTTTTAGTTCATTTTCATTTTAGTTTATTGTCGCGTGCTGAGGTACAGTGAAAAGCTTTGTTGTGGTTGCGTGCTATCCAGTCAGTAGAAAGATTATACATGATTACAATAGAGCCATCCACAGTGTACAGATACAGGATAAAGGGAATAACTGGAAGTTATAAAGGGAAATAGTAGAAGCATCGGATGTAGATGTATTACAAGTTATAGGAGTAGAATTAGGCCATTTGGCCCATTGCATTTACTCTGCAATTCAATCATGGCTGATCTCTGCCTAATCCCATTTTCTTGCTTTCTCCCCATAACCCTTGACACCCGTTCTAATCAAGAATGTGCCTTAAAAATATCCACTGATGGCCTCCACAGCCCTCTGTGGCAATGAGTTCCACAGATTAACTACCCTCTGACTAAAGAAGTTCCTCCTCACCTCCTTGCTAAAAGAGCGCATTTTAATTCTGAGGCTATGACCTCTGGTCCTGGACTCTCCCACCAGTGGAAACATCCTCTCCACATCCACTCTATCCAGGCCTTTCATTATTCTACAAGATTCAATGAGGTTCCCCCTCAACCTTCTAAACTCCAGCGAGTAGAGGCCCAGCGCCGTCAAACGCTCATCATATGCTAACCCACTCATTCCTGGAATCATTCTTGATTAGAGTTCCTGCTTCTGTTCCAGGGATGGAAGACCCTCTGCTCGAATGCTGCTTCTCAAAGGGTTTGGACCCGATGGGTTCAGATTCTTCACCAACCACGAGAGCCGGAAGGGCCGTGAACTGGTGAGTGGATGACTTGACATAGTGACACCAACCATGGTGACATAACCCACACAAACCCATTACACTGCACACCCGCTGTACAGGATTGTAAAACACAGCGTGGAGACGGGCCCCTTGGCCCACCGAGTCCACGCCGACCATCGATCACCCGTTCACACTAGTTCCACGTTATCCCACTTTCTCATTCACTCCCTGTGCACTAGGGGCAATTTACAGAGGGCCGATTAACCTACAAAACAGCACGGCTTAAATGAGGCAGGAGTGTTTCATTGCCATGTGTCCCAGATAGAACAATGAAATTCTTACTTGTTGAAGCACAACAGAATATGTAAACATAGTACACTGTAAACAATATGATAAATGAGAAAAAAACGTTCAGTGTGTGTATATACACGCACGCACACACACACACACACTGTAACAATAGGTGTGCAATAATAATAATTACTATTATAATAATAGTCTATTGTATTCAGAGCTTATTTGAGGTTGCCGTGTTTAATAGCCTGATGGCTGTGGGGAAGCAGCTGTTCCTGAACCTGGGCGATACAGATTTCAGGCTCCTGTACCTTCTTCCCGATGGCAGTGGTGAGATGAGGGGTGTGGGTCTCTGATGATGCTGGCTACCTTTTTGAGGCGGCGACTCCATCTTTGGGATGTGGGAGGAAACCAGAGCGCCCAGCGGAAACCCACACGGCCACAGGGAGAACGTGCAAACTCCACGTAGACAGCACCCAAGGTCAGGATTGAACCCGGGTCTCTGGCGCTGGGAGGCAGCAGTTCTACCTGCTGCGCCGCTCTGTTCTATTATACACTGCATGGCCATCCACACACATACATCTGCCGGTCGCTGATCTTGTTCCTGTTTCTTCCTCCTTCAGGAGACCAATCCATTTGCAGCAATTGTGTTTTATTGGGAGCCCTTGAATAGGCAAGTACGTTCTCATTTAAATTATGGACTCACTTACTAAATGCACGTTACCTTTCCTCCCACGCTGAACAAATGTGGCTCCCACGTAGAACTAACGTACGTAACAGTGTTCGTGGTGATGGGGCATGGACCTCTCCAGATTTACAGCACAGCAACTCAACACCAAACAGACTATTTACTCTGTTAGTTTTTAAATATTTATGGAAAAAAGATAGAAACGTAGACAATAGGTGCAGGAGTAGGCCATTCGGCCCTTCGAGCCTGCACCGCCATTCAATATGATCATGGCTGATCATTCAACTCAGTATCCCATCTCTGCCTTCTCTCCATACCCCCTGATCCCTTTAGCCACAAGGGCCACATCTAACTCCCTCTTAAATATAGCCAATGAACTGGCCTCAACTACCTTCTGTGGCAGAGAATTCCACAGATTCACCACTCTCTGTGTAAAAAATGATTTTCTCATCTCGGTCCTAAAAGACTTCCCTCTTATCCTTAAACTGTGACCCCTAGTTCTGGACTTCCCCAACATCGGGAATAATCTTCCTGCATCTAGCCTGTCCAACCACTTAAGAATTTTGTAAGTTTCTATAAGATCCCCCCTCAATCTTCTAAATTCTAGTGTGTACAAGCTGAGTCTATCCAGTCTTTCTTCATATGAAAGTCCTGCCATCCCAGGAATCAGTCTGGTGAACCTTCTCTGTACTCCCTCAATGGCAAGAATGTCTATGGCACGATAGTACATTATAGTTGTAAATTGGAGCATTGCAAAACTGCGGTGCAGGTCCAGTGAAAAACTTTCATTGCATGCAGCCTCCTTGTTGACCCGGCACTCCATCAATATGCCTCTACCATTTATCCGGCCCCATGGCAATGAGTCCGTGATCTCCTCCCTCTCTGCCGATGGAATTTTCCCCAGTATTCCAGACCGGATGCTTTGGATGTAGTATTGGAAGCCATCCTAGAATCGTTGACCACTGTCTGAACTATTGCAGTCCTGAACTACTATCCAGCTCATTGATTGATTGATTGATTATTGATTATACCTTTAATAATCCTTTACAGGAAATTACAGTGCCACGACAGCTTCAAGACAGACATAACACCACACATTTCCTCAAATAGCTTCCATACTTAACAAGTTAAAATACAAGTTAAAATACAATGAATGAAAAAAAAGTGCAGTTATTTATGCGCATTATATAACCTTATAGCAGCTGGTATACAAGACTTCCTATGTCTCTCAGTTTTGCACATTGGTGCAATCAGTCTCTGACTGAAGATGCTGCTCTTGATCACCTTCAGGGCATGGAGTGGGTGAGTGGGGTTGGTCATTATTGAACCCAGTTTGTTCAGAGTTCTGGCCTCTGCCACCTGCTGGACCGTTCGTTGCTCAGCCCTGACCACTGAGCCGGCCTTCCTGATCAGCTTGTCCAGTCTGTTTTTGTCCGCTATGCGGGCGCCATCTCCCCAACAGGCCACAGCAAAAAACAGAGCACTGGCCACCACTGAATGGTAGACACTGCACAGCAGGGGTTGGCAGATGTTAAATGACCTCAGCCTCCTTAAAAAATACAGTCGGCTTTGTCCCTTCCTGTACACCGCCTCCATATGACCCTTCCAGTCCAGCTCACTGTCAAGCTGCACCCCAAGGTACCTGTGGTTGGCGACCACCTCCACCTCAGTGCCCTTAATGGTGATTGGTGTTGGTGGCCCTCGGACTATCTTTGATCGGACATTAGACACAAAAAGCTGGAGTAACTCAGCGGGAAAGGCAGCATTTCTGGAGAGAAGGAATGGGTGACGTTTTGGGTCAAGACCCTTCTACAGAGTGACAAGAAACGTCACCCATTCCTTCTCTCCAGAGATGCGGCCTGTCCCGCAGAGTTACTCCAGCTTTTTGTCTCTATCTTCGGTTTAAACCAGCATCTGCAGTTCCTTCCTGCACGTTTGATCAGACTTTACTGGATTTACCTTGCACTAAACGTTATTCCCTTCATCTTGTATCACTACACTGTAACGATTGGCTCGATTGTAATCATGTATTTATTGTCTTTCCGCTGACTGGTTCAGCACGCAACAAAAAGCTTTTCACTGTACCTCGCTACACATGACGTGACAATAAACTAAACTAAACGTTATTACCTCCAGGTGCGCATCGAAGGGCGGGTGGCAATGTTGCCGAGGAAGGATTCTGAGGAGTATTTCCATTCCAGGCCCAGGAGCAGCCAGATTGGGGCACTGGTCAGTCACCAGAGCTCAGTGATCCCAAACAGAGAGGTGGGTCGAAACAAGGGCTCAGGCAATAGTAACCATTGTACGACCAATCTCCATCACAACACCCGGACTGCAGTCTCCATCACCGACTCGAGCCACTATGCATTTACATTAGACTTTAGATAGACAACGCAAAAAAACAGGCCCTTCAGCCCACCGGGTCCGCCCCATACACTAACACTATCCTACTCACACTAGGGACAATTTACAATTTTACGGGAAGCCAATGAACCCACAAACCTGTATGTCTTTCTTGGTTTCTTGGTCCTCCAAAATATTCCAAATGGAATTTAAACTGGAGGTGGTGAAGGGAGGGCTTAAGCCAGAAAGGGTTATTGGGAAGAAAGAGCTACTTTAAATTTAGTTGCATCTGGTTGGGTGACTATAGGTGGGTGGAGATTATTCCATGCTTTAATTGTGGGAGGAAACCGGAGCACCCGGAGAAAACCCACGCGGTCACAAGGTGAACATACAAATTCCATACAGACAACACCCCTAGTGTGGATTGATGCCGGGTCTCTGGCGCTGTGAGGCAGCAACTCTACCGCTGCACCACCGTGCCTCCAAACTCTGCAGACATATACAGCATGTACATGTACAGGCTCTCTCCACTAATTGGATCCCCCCCAGAGCCCCGAAACTCTTCCCCCCTCACCACTCTCCCCACCCACTGAATGCCCCTGCTCACACCCACCTCTTCATTACTGTCTCTAGCCCCCTCCCACTTACTAATCAAGTATCTGTAAATCTCCGCCTTAAAAATGCCCAACCACTTGGCCTCCACAGCCGTCTGTGGCGATGAGTTCCACAGATTCACCACCCTCGTTAGTCAACGAAATTCCTCCTCATCTCTTTTACGTATTGCCTGGAACAATTGTCCACAATAAGGTAACAGAAGTTTGAACTTTAAGCATCGTGGTAACTTACAAAAGATGGCATCTTCCGCGCACACACCGAGTAACCGTTCGGGAACGGTACGATCTCCTTGCAAAATGTACGATCGTTTATTCCAAGCGTGCCATTCTCAAAGACCCCAACGCCACTAAGAAGGCTCAGGAAGTTTGGCATGTCCCCTATAACTCTCAGCAACTTCTACAGATGCGCCGTGGGAAGCATTTCATTCAGATGCACCACGGTTTGGGAGCAGCTCCATCCAAGACCGCAAGAAATTGCAGAGAATTGTGGACGCAGCCCAGACCATCACACAAACCGATCTCCCTTCCATTGACTCCATTTATACCTCACTCTGCCTCGGCAAGGCAAGCAGCAGCACCATCAAGGACGAGTCGCACCCAGGTCACTCCCTCTTCTCCCCTCTCTCATCGGGCAAAAAGTATCGAAGTGTGAAAACACACACCTTCAGATTCAGGGACAGTTTCTTCCCAGCTGTTATCAGGCAACTGAACCATCCTACCCCAACCAGAGAGCAGTGCTGAACTACTATCTACTTCATTGATGACCCTCAGACTGTCCTTGATCGGACTTTGCTGGCTTTACCTTGCACTAAATGTATTTTCCTTATCATGTATCTATACAATGTAAATGGCTCGATGGTAATCATGTATTGTCCTTCTGCTGACTGGTTAGCACGCAACAAAAGCTTTTCACTTGGTACACGTGACAATAAACTAAACTGAACTGTCAAGGGAGGGTGTAACCGAGCTCTACTGACCTCCCAGCCTTGTTGTTTCTGCTTCAGTTTCTGAGGAAGAAGAATGCAGAGATGGAGGAAGTCTACAAAGGTCAGGATGTGCCGATACCTGATTACTGGTGAGTGATGCTGATAGGTGACTGAGCAAGCCTTTCCTATCTGACGTGCAAGGAGATTGAGACAGCCGGGCTAGTCAGACTAGAGAATAACCAAGCTGGGAACGCCAACAAAACTCTTAAATCAAATCTGGAGCAAGAAAGCCAGGAACATGTGATGGTCAATCCATCATAGTAAATAGGTGGAGGAGTGGGCCATTCAGCCCTTCGAGCCAGCACCGCCATTCAATATCATCCTTGCTGAGCATCCAGAATCAGTAGCACGTTCCTGCTTTTTCCCCATATCCCTTCATTCCTTTAGGCCTGAGAGCTAAATTTAACTCTCTGTTGAAAACGTCCAGTGAATTGGCCTCCACTGTCTTCTTTGAGAGTTGAATGTTAACATTTAGAGTCGGGAGACGCTCTCTTAATTCAAGAGAGAGTCTGTCAAGAGGTAAGATAGACACAAAATGCTGGAGTAACTCGACAAATTAATAAATGTAATGTAATGAAGTGGATCATTTGCTGGATTCGGGGGGTATTAGCTACAGGGAGAGGTTAGGCAGACTTGGATTGTTTTCTCTGGAACACGGGACGTTGTGGCAGACCTGATATAAGTATCGAAAATGATGAGAGGCGTAGACAAGGTAGACAGTCAGAACGTTTTCACAAGGATGGAAAAATCAAATATGGGAGGTCATAGCTTTAATTTTAGAGGGGCAACATTTAAAGGAGATGTGCAGTTTACACAGAGGGTGGTGGGTGCCTGGAACGCGCTGCCAGGGGTGGTGGTGGGGACAGATACGATAGCGGTGTTTAAAAGGTTTTTGGACAGGCACATGGATACGCAGGGAATGGAGGGAAATGGATCACATGTAGAAACATAGAACATAGAAATTAGGTGCAGGAGTAGGCCATTCGGCCCTTCGAGCCTGCACCGCCATTCAATATGATCATGGCTGATCATCCAACTCAGTATCCCGTACCTGCCTTCTCTCCATACCCTCTGATCCCCTTAGCCACAAGGGCCACATCTAACTCCCTCTTAAATATAGCCAATGAACTGGCCTCGACTACCCTCTGTGGCAGAGAGTTCCAGAGATTAACCACTCTCTGTGTGAAAAAAGTTCTTCTCATCTCGGTTTTAAAGGATTTCCCCCTTATCCTTAAGCTGTGACCCCTTGTCCTGGACTTCCCCAACATCGGGAGCAATCTTCCTGCATCTAGCCTGTCCAACCCCTTAAGAATTTTGTAAGTTTCTATAAGATCCCCTCTCAATCTCCTAAATTCTAGAGAGTATAAACCAAGTCTATCCAGTCTTTCTTCATAAGACAGTCCTGACATCCCAGGAATCAGTCTGGTGAACCTTCTCTGCACTCCCTCTATGGCAATAATGTCCTTCCTCAGATTTGGAGACCAAAACTGTACGCAATACTCCAGGTGTGGTCTCACCAAGACCCTGTACAACTGCAGTAGAACCTCCCTGCTCCTATACTCAAATCCTTTTGCTATGAAAGCTAACATACCATTCACTTTCTTCACTGCCTGCTGCACCTGCATGCCCACTTTCATGTAGGCAGAGGATGTGCAGGTTTGTAGGTTAATTGGCTTCTGTAAATTGTCCCTCGTGACATAACTAGTGGACGGGTGATGGATGGTCAGTGTAGGCTCAATGGGCCGAACGGCCTGTTTCCATGCAGTATCACTAAGATCAGACTAACATTAAAACTAATACTAGCAGAGCCACTTCCTCGGGGGTGATGTGGGTGTGTTGGGAGAAGGGGAACAGTCGGGATGGGGTGGTAACGAGGTGGGGTGGGATGGTAACGAGGTGGGGTGGGATGGTAACGAGGTGGGGTGGGATGGTAACGAGGTGGGGTGGGGTGGTAACGAGGTGGGGTGGTAACGAGGTGGGGTGGTAACGAGGTGGGTCGGGGTGGTAACGAGGTGGGTCGGTAACGAGGTGGGTCGGGGTGGTAACGAGGTGGGGTGGTAACGAGGTGGGGTGGTAACGAGGTGGGGTGGGGTGGGGTGGTAACGAGGTGGGGTGGGATGGTAACGAGGTGGGGTGGTAACGAGGTGGGGTGGGGCGGTAACGAGGTGGGGTGGGGTAACGGGGATGGGTCAGGGACAGCGCGAATGAATGTGCGGTGCGTTTGTTGGCCAGGTGCCCTGGTTCTCTGTGGTGACTGGATGTGACTCTGTGCTTTGAAGGGGTGGCTACGTGCTGGAGCCGGAGTCCATGGAGTTCTGGCAGGGTCAGACCAACCGACTGCATGACAGGATCGTGTTCCAACGCCAGGGCCAGACTCAGGTCCCAGACTCCACCCTGGTCCACCGGGCCCAGGGCACCTGGGTGTATAAACGCCTGTCTCCGTGACGGAACTCCACCTGCCCCCCCCCCCCCCGCAGCCCAAGCTCGTCACTGCCACGACCTCGCCAGATTCTTCAAAACTCTTCGACATTTCACACTGTTGGAACTGCGATGGGAACAGCCCTTCAAGGTGCCCTCGACTGCTCCGTACAACGGCTCATCTCACTGGGGAAGGGAGTCCCTCTGCTCGCCCTGTGACTGCGTCACCATCCAGATCTGTTCCAACTAATCGCATTACCGTAGCCTTCTCTATTCATTTCAATAAGGTTGATTAATGTTCCGTGTTGCAAACATGTGCAACGACGTTTGACCCGGTAAACCATTAGCAGCACGACCATGCGACTCACCAACTCTGTCAACTGGATTGGTCGAGAGAGTCAAGGGAGTTTCATTCTCATATGTAGCGAAAGGGTGAAACTCTTCGAAAACTCAAAAAGCTGGAGTAACCCAGCGGGACAGACAGCATCTCTGGAGAGAAGGAACGGGTAACGTTTCAGGCCGAGACCCTTCCTCAGACTCTTCAAAACTCTTACTCGCTCTTGCCAGTGAAAGCTGTCTGATCATTGCCCTCTCCGCGTGATCTGGCTTTTCCTGGTTGAGTTCTCCATTCACGTACAGTATCTGTACACTGGGCAGCTCGATTGTAATAATGTATAGTCCCTCTGCTGACCGGTTAGCACGCAACAAAAGCTTTTCACTGTACCTCGGTACAGGTGACAATAAACCATCCACAAACTAGACTAAATTGCAATGACCATTCAGACTAGTGCACCAATTATGATGCTGCTTTACTAATCCTGATGAGCAGACAGATTAATCTCATTGGACCGCAAAGTGACATTCCCCATGGCAAAGTCTGGTAATAAACAGCTCACGAGTTGTCATTGAATGCCAACAGCTTCCCTGTGATCTCAGGGAGGGAAACCTACTGTCTGTACTCTGGTAGCACCATCCCATCCTGATTCCAGTTCCACAACAACAACAATGACCCACCCTTACATTTTTCTACGTTTGGCTCCACAATTTACAGCTCTTCTATCCTGATCTATCTCTGGTCCTTATTCCAGCCATCTGCTTATTCACCCCCTTCCCGCTCACTTGCATTCTCCTATCACCTGCCACGCACGCTTTGTCCTGCCCCTCTCCCCTCTTCTAGCTTTCTGTTCCAATAGACAATTGGTGCAGGAGTAGGCCATTCGGCCCTTCGAGCCAGCACCGCCATTCAATGTGAGCATGGCTGATCATACCCAATCAGTACCCCATTCCTGTTCCCCCTGTAATCAGTCTGAAGAAGGGTCTCAACCCGAAATATCATCTATCCATGTTCTCCAGAGATGCTGCCTGACCTGGTGAGTTACATACAAACATAGACCTTCAAGAAGGAACTGCAGATGCTGGAAAATCGAAGGTAGACAAAAGTGCTGGATTTTCGGAGGGAGGAGGAGAACTTCTTCAAAGTAGGCATACCTTGAGGACATATCGCAGTGGAGTAGACGAAATGTTCAAGAAGGAACTGCCCCCCACCCTACATCAGTCTGAAGAAGGGTTTCGGCCCGAAACGTTGCCTTTTTCCTTTGCTCCATAGATGCTGCCTCACCCGCTGAGTTTCTCCAACACTTTTGTCTACCATAGAAACATAGACAATGGAGCAGGCCATTCGGCCCTTCGAGCCAGCACAGCCATTCAATCTGATCATGGCTAATCATCCAAAATCAGTAGCCGTTCCTGCTTTCTCCCCATATCCCTTGTTTCCATTAGTCCTAAGAGCTAAACAAACTCTCTCTCTGGAGGTTTCTCCAGCATTTTGTGTACTTTTGTGTTCTAACTCTATATTGAAGGGGTTCAAGGAGATGGGGAAATATATAATGAACTTTATTTTGGACTCAAGGTTCAGACATGGGACAACATTACATAAAAATACATTGCATATAAAAACACCATAAAATACATATAAAATCTTAGTATAAAACTTATAAAAGCATCATAAATTATATATAAAAAACACAATGCATGATTTAAAATCCAGGATAAAAAATAAAGATCAGTGTTCTACAACGAGACAGCGATACCAGTGTCTCCACAGCTGAGATTCGTAGCGTGTTGTGCTAAACCTTATGTTTGACAAGGCCACAATAGTTACATTTTCAGAGTCATTTATCCCGCATATGATTTCTTAGGATAGCTTCTAAAGTACTGACTCCTGCAGTCACAAACATGTTACCAGCACTACATCATCTAGGTTTCCTTAGCAGTGTTCTCATGGCATCATTACAGGTCACCTTTAGTCTCCGCAATATCGTCTTTCCATAGTTCGACCACACGGCGCAGTATAGAGTGGTGTGCAGTATGCTCTAAACAGCGACATCTTCACCAAAGCTGTACATGCACAAAAATGACCCCACACCCCCTCCAAAAACACAACAAGCCATGAAACACGTAAACACACTGTAGGGAAACGTGAGGAAAGGTAATTAACCTGAGAGGTGAACGGTTTCCCACTGTCCAGAGGCTGCCTGACCAGCTGAGTATTCCCACCATTATGGGTCCCCAAACATCCATTGTACACTGCTCTCATTCTGCTGGTTGAGGCTTAAATGTCAATGTTCATAATGAATGGGTAAAGTTGTCATTTTCTGCTTGCATTTGCAATCTTTCAGAAACATAGTCTTTTACATCTAGTCCAAGGTGTTGTGCAGTTACTGTGATACTTGTGATTATTGTCGGTAAATAAACTGTGGTCTCATTCGCAGCGAATCGTGTTTTCTTACACAATGGGAACAGCAGACCCTCCTTATTGTAAATCTCCCCCCCCTCCCCCTCCCCATCCATCCTCACCCGTACATGTGTAGGAAATGATTCACAAACAACCTACCACGTGGAGAGCACTAATTGTGACTGAGAACATCACTAATACCGTGAAGCCCTCAACAATTCCCAAATACCCCAAACCCCAGAATCTGAGGGATTCCCTTCTCCTGAAACCTCTCGTTGAAGTGGATGTGGAGAGGATGTTTCCACCAGTGGGAGAGGCTAGGACCAGAGGACACAGCTTCAGAATAAAAGGATGTACCTTTAAAAAGGAGATGAGGAGGAATTTCTTTAGTCAGATGGTGGCAAATCTGTGGAGGCCAAGTCATTTGATATTTTTAAGGCGAGGATAGATGGATTCTTGATTAAGGTGTCAGGGGTTATGGGGCGAAGGCAGGAGAATGGGGTTGGTAGGGAATGATAAATCCCCGAGGTGGGACTTGGCCCTTGGACTTCAGGCCCCAGTGGGAGATAACGGCAGACTACTTGTGTAGGAAGGAACTGCAGATGCTGCTTTAAACGGAAGATAGACGCAAAATGCTGGAGTAACTCAGCGGGTCAGGCAACATCTCTGGAGAAAAGGAATAGGTGACTTTTTGGGTCGCGACCCTTCTTCAGACTGAGTGGGGAGAGGGAAACGAGAGATATAGAAGGTACATCGGACAAATGAATGAAATATATGCAAAAAGCAGCGACAATCAAGGAAAGGTGGAGCCCACAATACTCCATTGTTGGCTGTGGGCTAGGTGATAATGAGTTATACAGACTAAAACTCAACAGGACAACAGTGAAACTAGTACAACAACTAGGGTGGGGGAGGGATGGAGAGGGAGGGGATGCAAGGGTTACTTGAAGTTAGAGAAATCAATATTCTAATAGAGAAATCATACCGCTGGGGTGTAAGCTGCCCAAGCAAAATATGAGGTGCTGTTTCTCTAATTTGCACTGGGCCTCACTCTGACAGTGGAGGAGGCCCAGGACTGAAAGGTCAGTGTGGGAATGGGAGGGGGAGATAAAGTGTTTGGCAACTGGGAGACCAGGTTGGCCGAGGCAGACTGAGCGGAGATGTTCAATGAAACCATCGCCTCGTCTACGCTTTGTCTCGCCGATATACAACAGTCCACACCAAAGATCCTATAGCGGAGCAAGATAGACCACTCCTGCTAAATGCAATGGGCTGACGTGTAGTACGCAACGGAACGGAACGTGGGCCTTTTTTTCATCCATTTCCGTAACCCGACCCAACCCGACTCAGTGTAATCAACGTTGCGGGGGAACAGTTTGTGTTAATATTATTATTTAGTGCCAATTTTATACCTCTATTAAATAAACTGAATGATATGATTAAATTTTGGAAAACGCTTCCGCTCTCATTGATAGGTAGAATTAACGCTATAAAAATGACTTTCTTACCACAATTAATATATTTGTTTCAAGCGATCCCAATATATATTCCAAAATATTTTTACAAAAAACTAGATTCCACTATCACTAATTTTATATGGGATTACAGAACACATAGAATTCAACGAAAGCATTTGTGCAAATCTAAAGAAGTTGGGGGTTTATCATTACCTAACTTTATGTATTACTACTGGGCAGTGCATATTAAGAACATAATGTACTGGCTGGATAGTTCCACTCAGCAGTTGGAGTGGATAAGAATGGAGAAAGAGGAGTGCTATCCGCACGATATAGGAACGATCCTGCTCTCACCGATAAAATTGAATAGTATAATATATAAGAAGAACCCAATTATTCACAATATAATAAGAATTTGGAAACAAATAAAAGTATCCTTGAAATTAAATAATTTATCAGTACTAACCCCACTATTGAACAACCCCGTATTCAAACCATCTCTCATCGACAACACATATCAACAATGGGATAGACTGGGATTAGGAAAGTAGGGGATATGTATGAATTGGGCAAACTGTTATCATTTCAACAATTAAAATTTAAATTTAAATTGAAGGATAAACAATATTTCAAATATATACAGGTATGTGACTTTATGAAGAAATATACACATAGATTTCAAACTATATTTTTAGACCTTTTAGAAGAAGCAATGAATATTAAGGCTGATTCACAAAAATTAATATCATACTTTTATGATAATACTAGACCAAGTGCAGACCCGTTGGGTCTGTTTCCCCAAAGGCGTTTTGCGGGGGGGGGGGGAGGGGGGGCTGCGGCATCACTCACATTAACCACCCCCCAAACACACAGGTGGGGGGAGGGGGGATGTGAAGAGGGGAGGGAGGGGAGAGGAGGTGGAGGAAACGGGACAGATTTGGGAGGGAAAGGAGAGCGGGGTAGGGGGTGAGAGAGGGGGATGGGGAGAGAGATGTGGGGGAGGGGGAGGATGCGGAGGTAGGGGAGGAGGGAGGGAGGGGGAGAGGGGTGGGGGAGAGAGGGGAAAGAGTGGGGAGGGAGAGTGGAGGGGGAAGGGGGAGAGGTGGAAGAGTGGGGAGGGAGGTGGAGAGGGGTAGGGGGAGTGATGGAAGAGGGACAGAGGGGTAGGAGGAAGGGGGCGGGTGGAGAGAGGGAAGGGGGTGGTGTAGAGAGGGAAGGGGGGTGGGGGAGAGGGGTGAGGAGAGGGAAACATAGAACCATTGAAATTAAGTGCAGGAGTAGGCCATTCGGCCCTTCGATCCTGCACCACCATTCAATATGATCGTGGCTGATCATCCAACTCAGTATCCTGTACCTGCCTTCTCTCCATACCCCCAGATCCCTTTAGCCACAAGGGCCACATCTTACTCCCTCTTAAATACAGCCAATGAACAGGTCCCAACTACCTTCTGTGCCAGTGAATTCCAGAGATTCACCACTCTCTGTGTGAAAAATGTTTTTCTCATCTCGGTCCTAAAAGATTTACCCCTTATCCTTAAACTGTGACCCCTTGTTCTGGACTTCCCCAACATCTGGAACAATCTTCCTGCATCTAGCATGTCCAACCCCTTAAGAATTTTGTACGTTTCTATAAGATACCCCCTCAATCTTCTAAATTCTAGCATGTACAAGCCGAGTCTATCCAGTCTTTCGTCATATGAAAGTCCTGACATCCCAGGAATCAGTCTGGTGAACCTTCTCTGTACCCCCTCTATGGCAACAATGTATTTGAACATTGGGCATTGTGACATCACACGATGGAACGTTCACCATGGGCTGGGGCTCCTGCAAAGGCATATGTAAATGAATCCATTCCGATTTGACATCTGTGAGCATCGGGCATTGTGACATCACATGATGGAACGTTCACCAGGGGCTGGGGCTGGTGCTGATTCTATGGGTGAGAAGCCAGTTTTTTTTTGAAATATTGGGGGGGGGGGGGGGGGAGAAGGATTTGATTAAAAACGTGCACTTAAACACGACGAAATGTAATAAGGAGCGGATACTTAGAAAGAAAAGTGAAATCTCTACCGAAATTGAAAAGATGTCGGCGATTCAGCTTTCCCCCTTATCCTTAAACTTTGACCCCTTGTTCTGGTCTTCCCCAACATCCGGAACAATCTTTCTGCATCTAGCCCGTCCAACCCCTTAAGAATTCTATACGTTTCTATAAGATACCCCCTTAATCTTCTAAAATCTAGCGAGTACAAGGCGAGTCTATCCAGTCTTTCTTCATATGAAAGTCCTGACATCCCAGGAATCAGTCTGGTGAACCTTCTCTGTAATCCCTCTCTATGGCAATGATGTCTTTGAGCATTGGGCATTGTGACATCACACGATGGAACGTTCACCATTGGCTGGTGCTCCTGCATAGGCATATGTAAATGGATCCATTCCGATTGGACATATGTGAACATTGGGCATTGTGACATCACACGATGGAACGTTCAGCATGGGCTGGGGCTGGTGCAGCTTCTGTGGGTGCGAAGCCAGTTTAGTTTTGATATTTTGGGGGGGGGGGGGGGAAGGATTTGATTAAAAACGTGTACTTAAACACGACGAAATGTAATGAGGTGCGGATACTTAGAAAGAAAAGTGAAATCTCTACCGAAATGGAAAAGATGTCGGCGAATCTGCGTCTGGTTTCGGAGTTGCAGGGAATCAAAGGAAGAAATGCGGCCGGAAGCCGTACATGAAAATGGATCCATTCCGATTGGACGTCTGCGAGCGTCGGGCATTGCGATTGGACGTCTGCGAGCATCGGGCATTGTGACATCGCACGGCGGGAACGAATCGAAAGGCAGAAAGGCAGCCGGACGGATGACGGACGGATGGGGCGAGAGTTTTATATATTAACTAGGCCAAGTGTAGACCCATTGGGTCTGTTTCCCCAACGGCATTTTGCGAGGGGGGAGGGGGGGCTGCGGCATCAAACTCACATTAACCACCCCCCAAACACACAGGTGGGGGGAGGGGGGATGTGAAGAGGGGAGAGAAGGGAGAGGAGGTGGAGGAAACGGGACAGATTTGGGAGGGAAAGGAGAGCGGGGTAGGGGGTCAGAGAGGGGGATGGGGAGAGAGATGTGGGGGAGGGGGAGGATGGGGAGGTAGGGGAGGAGGGAGGGAGGGGGAGAGGGGTGGGGGAGAGAGGGGAAAGAGTGGGGAGGGAGAGTGGAGGAGGAAGGGGGAGAGGTGGAAGAGTGGGGAGGGAGGGGGAAAGAGTGGGGAGGGAGAGTGGAGGAGGAAGGGGGAGAGGTGGAAGAGTGGGGAGGGAGGTGGAGAGGGGTAGGGGGAGTGATGGAAGAGGGACAGAGGGGTAGGAGGAAGGGGGCGCGTGGAGAGAGGGAAGGGGGTGGCGTAGAGAGGGAAGGGGGGTGGGGGAGAGAGGGATGGGTGGGAGAGGCAGAGGGGTGAGGAGAGGGAAACATAGAACCATTGAAATTAAGTGCAGGAGTAGGCCATTCGGCCCTTCGAGCCTGCACCACCATTCACTATGATCGTGGCTGATCATCCAACTCAGTATCCTGTACCTGCCTTCTCTCCATACACCCTGATCCCTTTAGCCACAAGGGCCACATCTAACTCCCTCTTAAATATAACCAATGAACAGGCCTCAGCTACCTTCTGTGCCAGTGAATTCCAGAGATTCACCACTCTCTGTGTGAAAAATGTTTTTCTCATCTTGGTCCTAAAAGATTTACCCCTTATCCTTAAACTGTGACCCCTTGTTCTGGACTTCCCCAACATCTGGAACAATCTTCCTGCATCTAGCCTGTCCAACCCCTTAAGAATTTTGTACGTTTCTATAAGATACCCCCTCAATCTTCTAAATTCTAGCATGTACAAGCCGAGCCTATCCAGTCTTTCGTCATATGAAAGTCCTGACATCCCAGGAATCAGTCTGGTGAACCTTCTCTGTACCCCCTCTATGGCAACAATGTATTTGAACATTGGGCATTGTGACATCACACGATGGAACGTTCACCATGGGCTGGGGCTCCTGCAAAGGCATATGTAAATGAATCCATTCCGATTGGACATCTGTGAACATCGGGCATTGTGACATCACACGATGGAACGTTCACCAGGGGCTGGGGCTGGTGCTGCTTCTATGGGTGAGAAGACAGTTTATTTTTGAAATATTGGGGGGGGGGGGGGGGGGAGAAGGATTTGATTAAAAATGTGTACTTAAACACAACGAAATGTAATGAGGAGCGGATACTTAGAAAGAAAAGTGAAATCTCTACCGAAATGGAAAAGATGTCGGCGATTCAGCTTTCCCCCTTATCCTTAAACTTTGACCCCTTGTTCTGGTCTTCCCCAACATCCGGAACAATCTTTCTGCATCTAGCCTGTCCAACCCCTTAAGAATTTTAGACGTTTCTATAAGATACCCCCTTAATCTTCTAAAATCTAGCGAGTACAAGCCGAGTCTATCCAGCCTTTCTTCATATGTAAGTCCTGACATCCCAGGAATCAGTCTGGTGAACCTTCTCTGTACTCCCTCTATGGCAGCGATGTCTTTGAGCATTGGGCATTGTGACATCACACGATGGAACGTTCACCATTGGCTGGTGCTCCTGCATAGGCATATGTAAATGGATCCATTCCGATTGGACATATGTGAACATTGGGCATTGTGACATCACACGATGGAACGTTCACCATGGGCTGGGGCTCCTGCATAGGCATATTGTATTGTATTGTATTGTATTGTATTCAAATTTATTGTCATTGTCTCAGTTAGAGACAACAAAATGAATTTCCCTTACAGGCAGTATCATAAAAATAAAAATGGATGTAAATGAATCCATTCCGAATGGACATATGTGAACATTGTGACATCACACGATGGAACGTTCACCATTGGCTGGGGCTCCTGCATAGGCATATGTAAATGAATCCATTCCGATTGGACATATGTGAACATCGGGCATTGTGACATCACACGATGGAACGTTCAGCAGGGGCTGGGGCTGGTGCTGATTCTATGGGTGAGAAGCCAATTCATTTTTGAAATATTGGGGGGGGGGGGGGGGGGGGAAGGATTTGATTAAAAATGTGTACTTAAACACGACAAAATGTAATGAGGTGCGGATACTTAGAAAGAAAAGTAAAATCTCTACCGAAATGGAAAAGATGTCGGCGATTCTGCGTCTGGTTTCGGAGTTGCAGGGAATCAAAGGAAGAAATGCGGCCGGAAGCCGTACATGTAAATGGATCCATTCCGATTGGACGTATGCGAGCATCGGGCATCGCGATTGGACATCTGCGAGCATCGGGCATTGTGACATCGCACGGCGGGAACGAATCGAAAGGCAGAAAGGGATCCGGACGCCAGCCGGACGGATGGGGCGAGAGTTTTATATATTAACTAGACCAAGTGCAGACCCGTTGGGGATAGATAGATAGATAGATAGATAGATAGATAGATAGATAGATAGATAGATAGATAGATAGATAGATAGATAGATAGATAGATAGATAGATAGATAGATAGATAGATAGATAGATAGATAGATAGATAGATAGATAGATATTATATAGAGAATTACCCTCAACAGAAGCACTAAGGGAAGATTGGGAACATGAGCTAATGATAAAGATCTCGAAGGATAGATGGGAAAAGTATTTGATGAATACACATAACTGTTCTATTAATGCAAGACATAATTTAATTCAATTCAAATTATTACATAGACTATATTATTCAAAAACGAGGTTGAATAAATTTTATCCAAACGTCTCTCCCAGATGCGATAAATGTTTGTTTCAAAACGCTAATATAACACATTCATTTGTAGGATGTACAAAGTTGAATAAATTTTGGAGTGATATATTTGATATATTTACAAAGCTCTTCAAGTCAAGAATAGAACCCAAAATGGAATGGATTATATTTGGAATAATAGGAGAAGATACCAATTTAAATAAAGACCAAAATTTGTTTTTTTTTAATTATGGGTTAATAATTGGAAAGAAATTGATACTTAAATTTTGGAAAAATACAACCATACCAACTGTTAAAATGTGGATTAGGAATATGATGGACATAGCACGCCTTGAAGAAATGAGACTCCGACTAATAGATAAATATGACCAATTCTTAAGGAGTTGGTCTCCTTTCATCGACTTTTTGGAATCATGTGATGCAGCGGTACCATAAGGATTGCTGATTTCAGTTCATGACGTGGATAGATTTAAATCTCCGAATATAGATTTGAAAAATTCTCTTTTAAGGGGCCTTCTCTTCTATTTCTACTTTCCACGTTTTCTTTTTTCTTTTATTTATTTATTTATTTATTTTTATATACACACTTCACGTTTTTCGACTCTCTACCATCTATTTTTCCACTTTTTCCCCTTTCTATTGTTTTCTTTTTCTTGTCTTGCTTACTTCCTTCTCATAACATAAAACTAGAGGTTGTACATAGAATGGATTACGGTATGACATAGTTGGCACCTAAAATTAGGTGCCACTGTATTGTTTTGTACTGTATTAACTTCTAATAAAATAAACAAAAAAAAAACACAAAAAAAAAACAAAAAATTAAAATTCTCAAAATGAGGAGATTTTTCCCAAATAACTTTTATTTTTACGAGGATATTTCCGTAACCGGCTTCCGTCTCCGCACTATTAAACATAGAAACATAGAAAATAGGTGCAGGAGTAGGCCATTCAGCCCTTCGAGCCTGCACCGCCATTCAATATGATCATGGCTGATCACCCAACTCAGTATCCTGTACCTGCCTTCTCTCCATACCCCCTGATCCCTTTAGCTCATCTACTTGCTAAATTTTTGTAAGGTGTCCTTGAGACTCTTGAAAGGCGCCCATAAATAAAATTTATTATTATTATTATTCAGCCACAAGGGCCACATCTAACTCCCTCTAAAATGTAGCCAATGAACTGGCCTCAACTACCTTTTGTGGCAGAGAATTCCAGAGAGACTCTCAGAGGGACTATTATCCTACGGGATCTTTGGTGCGGAGATGGAAGCCGGTTACAGAAATGGGGCCGAAAATTACCCATGAATCTGCCCATGACAGTACTACGTCTTTTTCATCGAGTGATCTATTTTGCTCGCTATAGGATCTTTGGTCCACACCTGGAGCAGCGGATATAGTAGATGAGGTTGGAGGAGGTGCAAGTGAACCTCTGCCTCACCGGGAAAGTGTCGGGGTCCACGTGACTGAGCCTCACCGGCCACGTCACATGGGCACTCCTGCCGGCTCTGATCGGCAGTCGGAGACACACGGCGACATCTGTACATCGACGTATTGCTTCGAAACCTGGTAAAGCATCCACCAGACCGAAACCAAATAGACACCAGGTGCCTCAGTTTCCCCAATCAGAGACGGCATGAAAGAGACAGTGTGAGAGCCGCATCTTGTAGAACGGGTCTATCTCGATTTTCTGGTTGTGTCCACAGATTACTGTAGAGGGATTCTGAGCAGCAACGTCTGAACTCACCTTGGACTCCGCAACCAACAGCAGTCTCACGTGCAGGAAAGAACTGCAGATGCTGGTTTAAATCGAAGGTAGACACAAAATGCTGGAACAACTCAAGCGGGACAGGCAGCATCTCTGGAGAGAAGGGATGGGTGACATAGAAACATAGAAAATAGGTGCAGGAGTAGGCCATTCGGCCCTTCGAGCCTGCACCGCCATTCAATATGATCACGGCTGATCATCCAACTCAGTATCCTGTACCTGCCTTCTCTCCATACCCCCTGATCCCTTTAGCCACAAGGGCCACATCTAACTCCCTCTTAAATATAGCCAATGAACTGGCCTCAACTACCTTCTGTGGCAGAGAATTCCAGAGATTCACCACTCTCTGTGTGAAAAATGTTTTTCTCGTCTCGGTTCCTTCCTACACAGCCCCCCTTCTCTCTCTTCTTCCCTTTATTGGAACGTTTTCCCTTTCTGCTCATTCCCGATTCGGTCCTAAAGGATTTCCCCTTTATCCTTAAACTGTGACCCCTTGTCCTGGACTTCCCCAACATCGGGGACAATCCTCCTGCATCTAGCCTGACTAACCCCTTAAGAATTTTGTACGTTTCTATAAGATCCCCCCTCAATCTTCTAAATTCTAGCGAGTTCTAGCGAATCGAGGCCCTTCTTCAGACTCGGCTGAGTTACTGCAGCATTTTGTGTCTGCCAAGCAGCAGTCTCACCAGAACTCTGTGCTGAAGACCAGCATTCATCCCTCATCAGAGGCCCAGCCAACATCATCAGAGGCCCACACCACCCTCTCATTTCACCACTGCCATCGGGAAGATACAGGAGCCTGAAAACTGTAACGTCCAGGCTCAGGAACAACTTCTTTCCTACAACTATCAGGCTATTAAACACTACAACCTCCAAATAAGCTCTAAACTACATAGACTTGGGGCATTATTTTTCATTTTGCACTAATATTTTCTATTCATTTGTCTGTTTTTTTTATATATACTGAACTTTTGTTGATGTTTCCATGCATTACAGAGTAATATGTTTACATACCTGTTGTGGTGCGACAAGTAAGAATGTTATTGTTCTATTCGGGACAAATAACAATAAAGCACTCTTGACTCCCGAATAGACGATGTTTTGGGTCGAGACTCTTTTTCATTCTGAAGATGGGTCTCAGCCTGAAACATCACCAACCCGTGTCCTCCAGAGATGTTGCCTGACCCACTGAGTTGTATCGTTTGTTGAAAACCAGCATCTGCAGTTCCTTGTGCACTTTAATTACCTTGTTGTTGTAATGACAAACGGCACGGTGGCGCAGCGGGTAGAGTTGCTGCCTTTTACGGCGCCGGAGACCCGGGTTCCATCCCGACTACGGGCGCTGTCTGTACTGAGTTTGTACGTTCTCCCCGTGACCTGCGTGGGTTTTCTCTGAGATCTTCGGTTTTCTCCCGCACTCCAAGACAAGTTTAAGTTCACATTTATGGTCACATTCACCAATTGGTCCAGTGAAATTAGAGTTACCATACAGCCATACGAATAAAAAGAACACAATACACAATTAAATTTAACATAAACATCCATCAAAGTGGAATCAACGTTTCTCAATGTGATGGAAGGCAATAAAGTCCTCTTTGTTAACCCGTGGTCGGGGCCTAGAACCCTCTGCAGTCGCCGCTACAGATGGCCCGACGTACAGGTTTGGAGGTTAATAATAATAATAATAATAATAATAATATATTTTATTGCCATTGCACAAAGTGCAACGAGATTTGGGTATGCATCTTCCATCCCATGTCATACTTAAATAACTTTTACAAAGCTTTTCAAGTCAAGAATAGAACCTAAAACGGAATGGATTATATTTGGAATAATAGTAGAAGATATCAATTTAAATAAAGACCAAACCGTTTTTTTTTAAATTATGGGTTAATAATTGGAAAGAAATTGATACTTAAATTTTGGATAAATACAACCATACCAACTGTTAAAATGTGGATTAGGAATATGATGGACATAGCACGCCTTGAAGAAATGAGACTCCGACCAATAGATAAATATGACCAATTCTTAAGGAGTTGGTCTCCTTTCATCGACTTTTTGGAATCATGTGATGCAGCGGTACCATAAGGATTGCTGATTTCAGTTCATGCCGCGGATAGATCTACATCTCCGAATATAGATTTGAACATTTCTCTTTTAAGGGGCCTTCTCTCCTATTTCTACTTCCCACTTTTTCTTTATTTTATATATACACACTTCACGTTTTTCTATTCTCTACCATCTATTTTTCCTCTTTTTCCCCTTTCTATTGTTTTCTTTTTCTTGTCTTGCTTACCTCCTTGTCAAAACATAAAACTAGAGGTTGTACATAGAATGGATTACGGTATGACATAGTTGGCACCTAAAATTAGGTTCCACTGTACTGTTTTGTACTGTATTAACTTCTAATAAAATAAACAACAACAAAAAAAAACAAAAAAAAAAACTTAAATAGCTAATAAAATTTAGATTTAAATACCCCAAGAAACATAGTTTGTAAAAATAACATTCCAACAGTAAAACAGTTCAAACAGACTAAAATGCAGATGTGTCTGTGCGACGTGACCATCCGAGGGAGGCAGTCCATGGGGGGTGGGGGGCACTCAGCAGGGCCGGTTCAGAGCCGCTATAGCTCTGGGAATTGGCTTGGTGTATGTGTAGATTGTCCCTAGTGTGTGTAGGATAGTGTTAATGTGCAGGGATCGCTGGTCGGCGTGGACTCGGTGGGCCGAAGCTTGATCACTAAACTACAAACTAAACTTGGACCCTGTCTGCCCGTTGCATGAGTAGCTTGTATCAATTTACTCACTTACCCGACAATCTAGAGTTACACTCAGGTATATTAGGAAGCTCACATAACCAGGGTTAATTTTTTATAACACTGTAGTGCTGGAGAAACATTATCCTCCCATGTGATTTACCAAAAACAAAGTTAAAGATCTTTTTTGGAGATGAGATAGCACAGCGATACTAGGAAGCTGTGTAGGAAGAAACTGCAGATGCTGGTTTCAAGCAAAGATACTGTAGACACAAAATGCTGGAGTAACTCAGCGGGACAGGAAGCATCTCTGGAGAGAAGGAATAGGTGACGTTTTGGGTGGAAACCTTCTTCAGTCTGAAGAAGGGTCTCAACCCAAAACATCACCCATTCCTTCTCTCCAGAGATGCTGTCTGTCCCACTGAGTTACTCCAGCTTTTAGTGTCTGGCTTCGGTTTATACTGGCACCTGCAGTTCCTTCCTACACAATTATCAAAGACAGGCGGAGCACAACCTGTACTAGATACCAGGAAGCTGCCATGGACCAGGTTACCTGGAGGAGGCAGTAAACAGGTTAGACAACAACTGAACCCCTCCCTCCATTCACACACTGTCAGCTACATCAGTGGTTGACGTCAACTTTTCTTCCGATGCAAAGCTGGAAAGGTCAGGTATGAACCGGACGAAACTCTTCACACTTACATTCCTGGCTGGTGAGAGGGAATTCCATTGGCCCTGGGGTCTGCAGCTTGTCTGTTCTCAGGCTGAGCAGTGGAATTGAAACATCAATTGCACTCAGTCCGTCAAGGTCTATACATTGGCAAATCGTCAAACATGGGATTCTGAGACTCATGACTGGTGCAGAACTATTGCAGGGAGAGATAGATCAGCCTTGATTGAATGGCGGAGTAGACTTGATGGGCCGAATGGCCTAAATCTGCTCCTAACACGTATGACCTTCTGAATTAAAGCACCTCAACGAAGAGCATCGCATGGACAAAGCTTTGCTGTACATTTGTTTTTGTAGCTTACTGGCTTTTCCCTAACCTCAGTTACTAGAGAGGTGCAGCAGGTAGAGCTACTGCTCACAGTGCCAGAGAACCAGGTTCAATCCTGACCTTATGTGCTGTCTGTGTGGTGTTGGCACGATCTCCTTGTGACCACGCGGGTTTTCTCCGGGTGCTCTGGTTTCCCTCCACATCCCAAAGCACCTCACTTTCCATTTGGACCTGATGCGAACATTTAATATTGAACTCAACAGAACTGGCCTGGTCTGTTGTGGTCAACCCCTCTGCATTAAAATACAGTTGTTCCCTCGCTCTGAACACTGCCCGATCTGCTGGTCATTTCCTACTACTCTGACCTACATTTCAAACGTTCCTTTGCACATTCTTTCTCTAAATCCCTCTCAAAAACCTACTAAGCCGATGGTTTTCCCAAGAGCTCATCACTGTTATCAATCATCAAGAAAGCTCATCAGCACCTCTACTTCCTGAGAAGATTACGGAGAGTCGGTTTGTCAAAGAGGACTCTCTCTAACTTCTACAGGTGCACAGTAGAGAGCATGCTGACTGGTTGCATCGTGGCTTGGTTCGGCAACTTGAGCGCCCTGGAGAGGAAGAGACTACAAAAGTAGTAAACAAGTCCATCATCGGCTCTGACCTTCCTTCCATCGAGGGGATTTATCGAAGTCGCAGCCTCAAAAAGGCTGGCAGTATTATCAAAGACCCACACCATCCTGGCCACACACTCATCTCCCTGCTACCTTCAGGTAGAAGGTACAGGAGCCTGAAGACTGCAACGACCAGGTTCAGGAATAGCTACTTCCCCACAACCATCAGGCTATTAAACCTGGCTCGGACAAAACTCTGAACATTAATAACCCATTATCTGTTATTTGCACTTTATTAGTTTATTTATTCATGTGTTTTGTAGTCAATGCCTACTATGTTCGTTGCTGAAGCAAAGCAAGAATTTCATTGTCCTATCAAGGACACATGACAATAAACTCACTTGAACTTGAACTGTTGTAATGTTTGCATCACCTGATCAGAGATAATTCCTTTGTCCTACTTTTCCTACCCAAATCTACCCAAGGTGGCACAGAGGTAGCGTTACTGTCTCACAGTGCCCGAGACCCGGGTTCAACCCCGACTACAGGTGATTGCCCGTACAGAGTTTGGACGTTCTCCCCGTGGCCACGTGGGTTTTCTCCGAGTGCTCTGGTTTCCTCCCACACTCCGAAGACGTACAAGTTTGTTAGTTAGTTGCCTTGGTATAAATGTGGGAGTCCCAGGAAGTGGTACAAGGATTGCATTAAGGACCATCTCCACCATTGTGGTCTTGGACCCAAGCGACTGGAAGCCTGCGGCAGCAACAGAACGCGATGGCGTGCAGCCAGCAGAAGCTTCGAGGAGCGCCGCATAGAGCGACAGAACACGCTGGCGCGCAGCGGTGCGAAAAGCAGCAGCAGCAGCTTCGAGGAGCGCCACATAGAGCGACAGGGAGAGGATAAAGGGTGGCGTCCAGAACCCGCCAGCGATGACCTTCATCTGCCCCCATTGCCCTCGAGTGTGCGGTTCACCAATTGGATTTGTGAGCCATGTCAGAACTCACCAGAATTGAGACTGCACAACCCCCCCCCCATCATCGTTAACAACGGGCCACCATAATAGGTGTAAAATTGTCCCCAGTGTGTGTGTGTGTAGGATAGTGTTAATGTGTGGGGATCCCTGGTTTCGATGGGCCAAAGCCATTTCTGCGTTATCTCTTCACTAAATGAAACTCCCCACAAACTTTAACGCCCTGTCCCTGTTCTGATAAGGAGTCCACCAACACAGCCTAATGTGGGATGTTTCTCTTTTCTCAGATTCCAGCAGCTTTTCTTTGTGTGTTTGCTTTTTTAAGAGTTGCACGATGGCACAGCTGCCTCTCAGTGCCAGAGACCCAGGTTCATAGAAACATAGAAAATAGGTGCAGGAGTAGGCCATTCGGCTCTTCGAGCCTGCACCGCCATTCAATACGATCATCCAACTCAGTATCCTGTACCTGCCTTCTCTCCATACCCCCTGATCCCTTTAGCCACAAGGGCCACATCTAACTCCCTCTTAAATATAGCCAATGAACTGGCCTCAACTAACTTCTGTGGCAGAGAGTTCCAGAGTTTTACCACTCTCTGTGTGAAAAATGTTTTTCTCATCTCAGTCCTAAAGGATTTCCCCATTATCCTTAAACTGTGACCCCTTGTCCTAGACTTCCCCAACATCGGGAACAATCTTCCTGCATCTAGCCTGTCCAACCATTTAAGAATTTTGTAAGTTTCTATAAGATCCCCCCTCAATCTTCTAAATTCTAGCGAGTACAAGCCGAGTCTATCCAGTCTTTCTTCGTATGAAAGCCCTGACATCCCAGGAATCAGTCTAGGATGTCAGGGCTTCGATCCTGACCTCGGGTGCTGTCAGAGTGGAGTTTGCACGTTCTCCCTGTGACCTGCGTGGGTTTTCTCCAAAACCCCAGACGGGTCGGTTTGCAGATTAATTGGTTTCTCTAAATTGCTCCTAGTGCGCAGACAGTGGGTAAATATAGGGCTGGTGTGAGTGGGCGATCGATGGTTGGCATGGACTCGGTGGGCCGAAGGGCCTGTTTCCATGCTGCAGATATGGACTAAAGAGCCAGCTTGTGTTTTAGATTTTAAGCAACTGGACAAATAAAAAACGACACCAGGCTACAAACTGAAACTTGCATTTAGGACTTGATTTACTCCGTAAAATAAATGCCTCAGAATTAGAAAGAGAAACTTTGTGAACAATGGGCGGATATACCTGGTTGCCATGGGGACAGAGCCCTGACATAAATCAGGGTGCGGGCCTGATCTTCCATTCTTCCTCATTGTACATTTGGACTTTTCTCTGGAACTGTTGACACTGCAAGGCTGTAAAAATATATATTCTTCACTCTGGTATTTTCCTCGTTGCACTACCTGATGTACTTTGAGCGTGTCTTGATGGTCCTCAGGCATGGTACATTGTGACCGGGCTAGCAGGCAAACAATAGGTTTGCATCGCGCCTCGGTACACACAACAATAACAAATGTTGCCTAGTGGAACTTGCTGACTGCACTTGGGTGTGGCTACAGAATGCTGTTAGTCATGGGCAGAAAATGAGATGAACTAAGCCTACATATAATACAGGTAAATATACAGTACATGGATATTTCGCCAGAGGGTGGCAACTCTGTGGAATTTATTGTCACAGACAGCAGTCGAGGCCAAGTCAATGGGTATTTTTAAACCAGAGATTGACAGGTTATGATTAGTGTGTAAGAAGAAACTGCAAATGCTGGTTTAAATCGAAGATAGACACAAAATGCTGGAATAACTCAATGTGACAGGCAGCATCTCTGGAGAGAAGGAATGGGTGACTTTTCGGGTCGAGACCCTTCTTCAGACTGATGGTCAAATAGTCAAATCCCTCGAGCCTGCTCTGCTATTGTTATTTCCTTGCAGCATACAGAGCAGCCATTCAGCCCATCGATTCTATGCCAACTCACACCAATTCCATCTGTTTCCTTCATTGACTTCTTTCCCAAATGCTCATCTAACTCCCCGCCCCCTTCATTCTTCTAACCACCAACTGAACTAGGGTTACTTTAACAATAGGCAATTAATTAACCTACTAGAATATGATGGGAATGTGGGAGGAATCCAGATCACCAGGGGAACACCCATACAGTCAAAGAGAGAACTTGCAAACTCCACATGATCAACACTTAGGATCAGGATCGATCCTGGGACACTGGAGCGAGAGACAGCAGGGCTCGCAGCTGTACTACTGTGCTGCCCAATACAGGGACATCTAATCCTCCGTCTTAATATTCCTGATCTCTTTCCGTATCCTTAATACCCTATGTACCCAGAATTCTGGATGCAAGGAATTGCAGATCCTGGCCCACGAAGAAAAAGACACAAAGTGCTGGAGTAACTCCACAGGTCAGGCAGCATCTTTAGAGAACATGGGTAGGTGATAGAAACATAGAAACATAGAAACATAGAAAATAGGTGCAGGAATAGGCCATTCGGCCCTTCGAGCCTGCACCGCCATTCAATATGATCATGGCTGATCATCCAACTCAGTATCCTGTACCTGCCTTCTCTCCATACCCCCTGATCCCTTTAGCCACAAGGGCCACATCTAACTCCCTCTTAAATACAGCCAATGAACTGGCCTCAACTACCTTCTGTGGCAGAGTTCCAGAGATTCACCACTCTCTGTGTGAAAAATGTTTTTCTCATCTCGGTCCTAAAGGATTTCCCCTCTATCCTCAAACTGTGACCCCTTGTCCTGGACTTCCCCAACATCGGGAACAATCTTCCTGCATCTAGCCTGTCCAACCCCTTAAGAATTTCAGGTTGGGACACTTCATCAGACTCAGATGCTGCCTGACCCACTGAGTTACTCCAGCGCTTTGTATCTGGAGATCCCTCTCCTTAAACAGATCATGTCCCCATGAGTCAGCACTATCAGTGAAGAAAGATATAGGACATAATTATGAAATCCATACTTAAGAAAGGATGTACTAGCCCTGGAGGCAGTGCAGCGAAGGTTTACAAGATTAATTCCTGCAATGAGGGGATTGACATATGAGGAAAGGTTAAGTAAGCTGGAACTCTACTCTTTGGAGTTTAGAAGAATGAGAGGCGATCTCATTGAAACATATAAGATCGTGAGGGGCCTTGATCGGGTGGATGCACCGAGGATGTTCCCAATGATCGGGGAAACTAGAACTAGGGGACATAGTTGCAGAATAAGGGGGGGCTCTTTTAAAACTGAGATGAGGAAGAACTTCTTCACCCAGAGGGTGGTTAATTTATGGAATTCACTGCCCCAGGGAGCAGTGGAAGCAGAAACGTTAAATATATTTAAGTCTAAAATAGATGGTTTTTTAGCTGCCAAGGGGATAAGGGGCTACGGGGAGAGGGCAGGGATATGGACCTAGGTATGGTTAGTATAGTAAGACCTGAGTGATCTCCTGGACAAGTGTCGATCGCCTGGATTGGGGTCGGAGAGGAATTTCCCGGATTTTTTCCCCGAATTGGACCTGGGTTTTTATCCGTTTTTTTGCCTCCCCCAGGAGATCACGCGGTTCTTGGGGTGGAGAGGGGTGATAGCGGTATAAAGGGGAGGGTAGTGTCTTGTGTTCTGTGTCTTGTGTCTACTGTTTGTGGGTAAGTGTGTCTGTTTAGTGTTCAGCCATGAGCGAATGGCGGTGCGGGCTCGACGGACCTGGTGGTCTACTCTCGCACCTACTTTCTATGTTTCTATGTTTCTAAGAAATGACTCGTCACTCTCAGAATGTTTCCCCGTATCCTGAGATCACCCAGTCATATTTTTATCATTATAGAACTGCAGTCAATATGCCAGGGATGTTCTCACAAAGGTCCTTCTATCTGTGAAGGACATAAATCACTGGAGTAACTCAGCAGGTCATAGAAATATAGAAACATAGAAAATAGGTGCAGGAGTAGGCCATTCGGCCCTTCGAGCCTGCACTGCCATTCAATATGATCATGGCTGATCATCCAACTCAGTATCCTGCCTTCTCTCCATACCCCCTGATCCCTTTAGCCACAAGGGCCACATCTAACTCCCTCTTAAATATAGCCAATGAACTGGCCTCAACTACCTTCTGTGGCAGAGAGTTCCAGAGATTCGCCACTCTCTGTGTGAAGGTCAGGCAGCAACTCTGGAGAACATATAGGTGACGTCTTGGGTTGAGACCCTTCTTCAGACCTCCATGTTCTCCAGAGATGCTGCCTGACCTGCTGAGTTACTCCAGCACTTTGTGTCCTTTTGTGTATTAATCAGCATCTGCAGTTTCTTGATTCTACTCGTCATAATTGTGCTAAGACATCCATGTTCCTGTATTCTCCACTGCTGCAATGAAGCCATCATAGCGTTTAGTTTTGTAACCGCTTGGTACATCTGCAGAAGGGTCTGAAGAAGGGTCTCGAGCCAAAACGTCTCCAGAGATGCTGCCTGTCCAGTTACTCCAGCATTTTGTGTCTATCTTCGGTACATCTCTGCACGTCTGTGTGCAGTGACTGGTGGACATGTCTGACCAAGTCCCACAGTACATCCACACTTTCCAGCTTACACACTGTCTAAATCAGTGGTTCCCAACCTTCTTTAGCTCATGGCCCCCTTGGGATCTTTTAATTTTTCTGTGCCCCCCCCCCCCCCCCCCCCCCCGACATTATTAGTGGAAAAAAAGTACTTCAATATTATAAGACCTTCTATAAAAATATCAGTCTATTAATTGCACATATATTCTCTTTTATTCTATTCCACAAACATCAAAAATATTTCAACTACATAGATTTAAATTTATTAGAACTGAAATTTAGGAGGCAACAGGGTGGTCGCTCTGTGCCCCCCTTCATTGAACCTGTGGCCCCCTAAATCCCAATTTTTTTCTGTGGCCCCCTGAAATTTGCCATGGCCCCAGGTTGGGAATCACTGGTCTAAATAATCCTCTGCCTTTAATGTTGTAACCAGAGTAAATAAACCAGACTAAGCAGCAGATAAAACGTGGCAAATATTCAGCTGCACACTCAAAGTCTAAATCACCTTCAAGTGGCTTTGCATCATTGATCAGAATTCCACTCAGTTACAAGCTGATTGGTAACGTCACATCAGGTCCCCTCATTCAGATATTTGTTTAGTTTAGTTTTAGAGCTAGTTTGGAAAGATACCCTTCGGCCCATCGAGTCCGCGCTGACCATCGATCATCCCATGCACTAGTTCCATCCTACACACTAGGGACGATCTACAGAAGCCAATTAACCTGCAATCTGACGAAGGGTCTCGACCCAAAACGTCACCCATTCCTTCTCTCCAGAGATGATGTCTGTCCCGCTGAGTTACCCCAACTTTTTGTGTCTAAAAAGCGGACACACGCTCTGGTCTGGACCCTTCTTCAGATTCCACGTGTACCAGAAACTATTCTGTTGACACATACATTTTACCGAACACAGCAGAGCGAAGTTAGACACAAAAAGCTGGAGTAACCCAGCGGGTCAAGCAGGATCTCTGGAGAGAAGGGAGAGGTGACGTGTCTGGTGAAGACCCTTCTTCAGACTTCCTACACAGCAAAGAATGTTATCGGTGCTGAAAAGGAACGGTGAATACTCAAGGGAATACACATGGTAACACGATATCAAGATGACGCCTTGCTGTTTTTAAAGTCACTGTACTAACTTACCCAGGAACCTTTTTAAAAATTAATATTAAAAGCTCTCACAGTAGTTTCAGTTACAAGCGGTGGCCTCCCATAGCCACGCTTCCTTACCCACCCAGACCAGTTGACTGGGATTCTTGTCACCAGGTCCACCTGTTTTTGATTATGTGTTTGAACCAAAGATAAACACAAAAAGCTGGAGTAACTTGTTATGGTTACAATGAACAACTGTGCATCTTCATTCAAACTTTCGCAGTCAAAGGAAGTACCAGAGCAGCTATACATAAAAAAGCTGGATTAGCTCAGCGGGACAGGCAGCATCCCTGGAGAAAAGGAATAGGTGACGTTGAGCCTTCTCGCCACAGATGCTGCCTGTCCCACTGAGTTACTCCAGCATTTTTGTGTTTATGATGACAACAGAGCGGTGTGTGTCTGGGACACCTTTAACCCGCCCAAGGTGCCTGACAAGGAGCGTTAGCAAAAAACACTTCGACACCAAGATGTAGATCTGCAAATTCTGGTTTTAATTAAATATTTGTCAAGGGATCTCAAGAACCCTTTGTCAATCAAACACCACAATTATCGACATCTCCCGCGATAGCAGCCACAAACATTTGGTACGCCGCCAAAACTCAGTTCCCGTGACACTATATTTTTTTCCAAGCCGTGGTTGTTGTCTAAACATAATCCAATATTTTTATTTTTACTTGAAACATTATCTTGTTCTCACTCCCCCCACCCCCCCCCAAAAAAAAGAAAAACATCACACTTTGCTAATTACAAGCATCGAGTCACTTACATGCAGAACTTGTGAGATTTATAGACGGATAAAAACCCTCTCTCACACACACACACATATATATATATATACACACACAGTGTCCGTTAAGAGACAAAATGCTGGAGTAACTCAGCGGGACAGGCAGCATCTCTGGAGAGAAGGAATGGGTGACGTTTCGGGTCGAGATCCTTCTTCAGACTGAGAGCCAGGGGAGGGGAAGACACAGAGATAAGGAAGTGTAAGGTGCGATAACGGGACATCAAAGCGGATGGGGGGGGGGGGGGAGGAGTCAAGGAAAGCTGGGAGAAGGTGAAAACACATCGGGGACAGTCAGACTGGCGAGAGAACAGTTCTTTCCCACCCCCTCCCTCCCCGGTTTTCTCCCACCCCGGACAGCACCGTGCAGTGTTCATTTCGCGCCAGTCCCCAAAAATCACACTCTAGAAAATCCATATGTTTTCCAAAGTTCAATTACTTTGTGAAAAGAGACTTTTGAGAAGTCAGTCTTGGCGCTGTTTGTTTTTGAAATAGTCTGTCCACTTCGGGCAGTGAAGTTTCTTCCGATCTTTACATGTTGGTCTCGGGAAATGAACTCCGAGAGCAGCGGCGAGTTAACCCCTTGATTACATTCCGGGTGACTCCATCAAGTGGAACTGCAGATGCAGGTTTACCAAAACGGTGCTGGAGTCAAGTGCATGGACGTTAACCCTTTGCGCGCGTTGTTGTCGAATCAGCCCAAATGCTGGTGATGTTGCGGGTTCTCTGCCAGGCCTGCCCGGAGCCCTGGTGCTGGGAGCCCCGCACAGTCCAGTGTCGGAGTCGGTCGCCGCGACAGTCGGTGGGTGGGTGGATGGATGGAAGGCGGGCAGGCAGGCAGGCGGGCGGCTCACGGCTCGGCGCTGCTCGCGGTCTCCGTCTGACTGTAGAAGCCGGGATTTTCCGACAGACTCGAGCGAATCTTCTTCTTCTCCTTGAAGCGTCCGGAGTGCGAGACCCTGACGTGCCGGCCCTTGGTGCTTTTGTCCACAATCTTCTCCAGCCTGGCCTCCAGCTGCGGGTCGCCCCTGGCCTCTCGGTCGGAGCTGTCAGTGTTGCTCGGCTCCACCGCCAACTCGCTCAGCACCTTCGAGCCGCCCTTCTTGCGCATGAAGGCGAACTTCCACCACGACTGCGGAGCAACGTCGCCCATGGTAGCGCTGGAGCTCAGAGTGTCTGCGAGTTGCGCCTGTCCTGTCCCGTCCCGTCCCCGGCCCGCTTGCCTGCCCGGACTCCGCGCCGCTCCAGGTGCTCCGCTCACCTGCCCAGGTGTGAATGAACCGCCGGCGCTGCCCTTCACCTGGGCGGCGCCACGGGGCGGTCCCGCCCCCACCCAGCTCGATCTCCAATAAACTCCGCAAATCTCTGTGTACACAAGGAACTGCAGGTGCTGGATAACATGCAACAAGACGCAAAGTGCTGGAGTAACTCAGCGGAACAGGCAGCGTCTCTGGAGAGATGGAATGTGCGAGCTTTCGGCTAGGGACCCTTCTTCAGACTGAAGTTCAGGGGAGACTCTCAGTCTGAAGAAAGGTCTCGACCAGAAACGTCACCCATTCCTTCTCTCCAGAGATGCTGCCTGTCCCGCTGAGTTACTCCAGCATTTTGTCTCTTAACGGACACTATGCACACACGCCACCTGTTCATGTTCTCCAGAGATGTTGCCTGAGTTACTCTGCCTCTGATCCCGGAGCCGAGACGGGGAGACTCGCTGCAGCTGTACCAACAGATAGACAGAAAAAGCTGGAGTAACTCAGCGGGACAGGCAGCATCTCTGGAGAGACGGAACAACCCAGCAGTATAAGTATTGATTTCTCTAACTTTAAGTAATTCTTGCACCCCCTCTCCCCCCCCACCCTAGTCGCTGTTTCACTGTCAACCAGGTGAGTTTAATTGTCTGAAACTCTTCTACTATGCCACAGCCAACAACTGACCATTGTGGGCTCCAACAATAGCCCATTCCCTTTATCACCGATTACTTTTTTGCATATATCTTTCATTCATTTGTTCTATATCTCTCCACATCACCGTCTATATCTCACGTTTCCATCTGCCCTGACTCTCCGTCTGAAGAAGTGTCTCGTCACGAAACGTCACCTATTCCTTCTCTCCTGAGATGCTGCCAATCAACATTGATTGAACCATAACTGATTCCATCAGCATTGATTAGTAAAAAACCAATGGGATTTGCAATCATTCCCGGGGGATAGAACCTACCACGTATGTTTAAAAAGGAACTGCAGATGCTGGAAAATCGAAGGTGGACAAAAGTGCTGGAGAAACTCAGCGGGTGAGGCAGCATCTATGGATCGAAGGAAATAGGCAACGTTTCGGGCCGAAACCCTTCTTCAGACCCACCATGTATCTGTGCGTGGACAAGAGGAACGCAGTGGGAGGGATAGTACTGCGGAGTGGCCTGAATGGCCATACGTTAGGTTTCAGCTTGGTGAGAAATGCCGGTAACATCCAACCAAAACCACTCGTTCCTGTGACAGATACTCAGAGACTCGGGGAAGGGCATTCTGTTGCTTAGCAACACAACAAAAGTTTTGAAAACTAGAAGAAATGCACTTTTGTTGTAAAAAGCCGTAAGTGGTTTCAGTTAACTGAGAGGGGATGATTCCATGCAAGGGTGGAACCTGCCCACGGTGGGTTCATTGGGTGGAAAGTCCCCATGTCCACGAGAAAACATTTCACTCGTTTTCCTGATGTCACTTCAGAAATGCGAAAAGTTGGAAACATTTACATTTTGTTTTAACGTTGCCTGGGTAACACAAACGCACCCTGCCTGTGCATAAACACTACTGGTTCAGGTGGAGAAACAAGGAACTGCAGACGCTGGTTTACAAAAAAAATACACAAAGTGCTGGAGTAACTCAGTGGGTCAGGGAGCATCTGTGGAGTACATGGATAGGTGACGTTTCACAGAGTGCTGGAGTAACTCCGTGGGTCAGGCAGCATCTGTGGGGAACATGGATAGGTGACGTTTCACAGAGTGCTAGAGTAAATCAGCGGGTCAGGCAGCATCTGTGGAGAACATGGATAGGTGACGTTTCACAGAGTGCTGGAGTAACTCAGCGGGTCAGGCAGCATCTGTGGAGAACATGGATAGGTGACGTTTCACAGAGTGCTGGAGTAACTCCGTGGGTCAGGCAGCATCTGTGGAGAACATGGATCGGTGACGTTTCACAGAGTGCTGGAGTAACTCAGCGGGTCAGGCAGCATCTAAGGGATAGAACCAAACTGAACTGCTGTCTAGTTTATTTTAGTTGAGAGATACAGCGCGGAAACAGGCCCTTCGGCCCACCGAGTCCACCTGTGCATATTTGGAGTGTGGGAGGAAACCGAAGATCTCATAGAAAACCCACGCAGGTCACGGGGAGAACGTACAAACTCCGCACAGACAGCACCCGCAGTCGGAATTGAACCCGGGTCTCCGGCGCTGTAAGGCAGCTGCTCTACACTGCACCACCGTGAACTGTCATACAGATAACCGACACGCAGGGGTTACGGTGAGCAGGACACCTCCCGGGTGTTCTGTCAAAGGAAGTGTTGCACACTAGGACTTATGATTCAAAATCATCACAGGGTTTAAATCGTGGCTCAGATGAGTAAAGAGAAATGGGAAGGTCTGGGAGGGAATGCCAGAGATAGGAATCTATGAATAAGAAGTGAACGGTGTCAAAGGTTCAGAGCGAATGATAAGGACGGAGATTTGAAACAAACAGAAGTGAAAGGGTTCTGAAGAAGGGTTTCGGCCCGAAACGTTGCCTATTTCCTTCGCTCCATAGATGCTGCTGCACCCGCTGAGTTTCTCCAGCATTTTTGTGTACGTTCGATTTTCCAGCATCTGCAGTTCCTTCTTAAACAGAATAGTGAAAGGCTTGGATAGAGTGGATGTGGAGAGGATGTTTCCACTGGTGGGAGAGTCTAGGCCTAGAGGTCACAGCCTCAGAAATAAGGATATTCTTTTATGAAGATGAGGAGAAATTTCTTCAGCCAGAGGTGGTGAATCTGTGGAACTCATTCCCACAGAAGGCTGTGGAGGCCAAGTCAGTGGATATTTTTAAGACAGATATAGATAATTCCAAATTAGTGCGGGTGTCAGAGGTTATGGGGAGCAGGTAGGAAAATGGGGTTAGGAGGGAGAGGTAGATCAGCCATGATTGAATGGCGGAGTAGACTTGATGGGCCGAATGGCCTAATTCTGCTCCTATTCCTTATGTCATTTGCCTTTTGTGGCTTTGGTGAAGGGCTGGGACAATATCTGGTGAACATCTATCCGAGCTGTCCCGGGACCAAGCAAGGTGGCCTTCAATAACCTCAACTAATATTGGTACGGCAACTGACAGGGAAATATGTCACGGACATATGGGGTTAGGAGGGAGAGAGCACAGTGGAGAGCATGCTGACTTGTTGCATCGTGGCTTGGTTCGGCAACCAGAGTCCAGGAGCGGAAAAGGATGCAGAAAGTTGTAACCACTGCCCAGTCCATCATCGGCTCTGACCTCCCCACCATCGAAGGGATCTATCACAGTCACTGCCTCAAAAAGGCTGCCAGCATCATCAAGGACCCACACTATCCTGGCCATCTACTCATCTCTCTGCTACCATCGGGCAGAAGGTACAAGAGCCTGAAATCTGTTACATCCAGGTTCAGGAACAGCTGCTTCCCCACAGCCATCAGACCATTAAACTCACCGACAAACAGACTCTGAACTGTAACAGCCTATTACACTTTATCTGCTTATTTATGTGTATATTGAACTGAACTGTTCTATATTTTTGTTACAATATTCTGTTGTGCTGCAGCAAGCAAGAATTTAATTGTCCGATCTGGGACACATAGTAAGTAAGTAAGTAAGTAAATTTTATTTATATAGCACGTTTAAATCAACTCGCGTTGAAACCAAAGTGCTTTACATAGAAGAAAAGGTTTCCATAGAAAAATTTAAAATGTTAACATGACAATAAACTCCTTTGACTTGACTTGAGATAGATCAGCCATGATAAAATAGCAGAGTAGACTTGATGGGCCAAATGGCCTACTTCTCTTCCTATCACGTATGAACTTATGAGCTATGACATGGAGTTGTGGAAAAATTAAATAATATAGGAGATAAAATGTTCAAGGACTTCTGGGGGGAAGTGGAGGCTGTAGATAGAGGCAATAGTTGGCGTCTAAAAAGGACACAAAGTGCAGGAGTAACTCAGCGGGTCAGGCAGCATCTGTGGAGAACATGGATAGGTGACGTTTCACAGAGTGCTGGAGTAACTCAGCGGGTCAGGCAGCATCTGTGGAGGACATGGATAGGTGACGTTTCACAGAGTGCTGGAGTAACTCAGCGGGTCAGGCAGCATCTGTGGAGAACATGGATAGGTGGTGACGTTTCACAGAGTGCTGGAGTAACTCAGCGGTCAGACAGCATCCCTGGAGAACATGGATAAACAATGTTTCAGGTTGAGAGAGAACATGGATAGGTGATGTTTCCAGTCAATAACCTTGTGAAGAAGGGTCCTGACCTGAAACATCACCGATCCATGTGTTAGATGTGGCCCTTGTGGCTAAAGGGATCAGGGGTTATGGAGAGAAGGCAGGTACGGGATACTGAGTTGGATGATCAGCCATGATCATATTGAACGGCGGTGCAGGCTCGAAGTGCCGAATGGCCTACTCCTGCACCTATTTTCTATGTTTCTATGTCTATGTTTCTATCCATGTTCTCCAGAGATGCTGCCAGACCTGCTGAGTTACTCCAGCACTCTGTGCTATTGTTTTGAAAGCCAGCCTCTATAGTTCCTTGTTTATCTAAAATCATTGCTCATTTCAGGGTTAGTCAATCACACCCATATTTATAGAGGCAGCTACTGTTACCTTTGGAAGCAGAGTTTCACTGCAGTATAACTGAGTTTCACCTGGTATCTCCGCAATGGCAGCCTCGCCAAGTCTGTCTGTCCTTTCGTCTTTTTTTTTGTTATTTTTAACGTGTTTTAAACATTTGTATTAATGTTCTCTTCTTTGTTTTATGTGGGGGTAGGAAGGGGGGGGGGGGGGGGGAACTTTATTTCAATCTCTTACCTTGCCGGAGATGCGATTGTTTTCCGGGTCGTATCTCCGGTCGCTCTGCGGCCTAACACCATGGAGCTGGAGGCCTTGCTCAGGACTGACTTTGAGCCCCCACCGCGGAGCGTGGACTTACCATCGGAGCCGATCCCTTGCCTGGGATCGACGCTCCAAACGCGGCCTGCGGACATTAACATCAAGGAGCTCGCAGTCTCGTGAGAGACCGAGTCGGGAACAAAAACTGCACGACGTTCGACTAGCCCCGACCTGTGGTCCGATCGCCCGGCGCTGGGGAGCTGACATCGCTCCCGATGCAGGAGCTTGATCACCCCAACGAGGAGGCTAGCCACCGGCTACGGGAATCAAGATCGTCCCGTCAACGGAAGGCTCGAGGCCCCCAACCGCGGGAGAACAAAGAAGGGAAGAAATTTTAAAAAAAAATTCGCCTTCCATCACAGTGAGGAATGTGGAGGAGTTACTGTGGTGGATGTTTATGTTAAAATGTATTTTGTGTGTTCTGTTGCTATTGATTAGTATGACTGTATGGCAAATTAAATTCCTCGTATGTTGCAAAACACTTGGCTAATAAAGTATAATTATGATTATGATTATATGCATTATTAGTTGGTTTCTTTTGGCACGAGGCATCATTATATATGAAAGGACGAGTCTAACCTGTCCCAGAGAGCCGGTTTCACTTTAACTGCTGGAATTAGTCCAGGACCGGGTCCAACTCAACAAACAAGACCAGTGTTACGGAAGTCCTTTTCCCTTTCGGCACAGGTTGTGTGTTGTGTTTATTTAACTTACTGAAAGTTTCCTGGCACAGTTTCTAGTATTTATGCTTCAATAAACAGCAACACAGATTGTGTTGCTGTTTATTTGTTGCTGTTTGGGGAATTTCTGGAGAGCGAACTAGTGGCTGAGTGAATCCACTTCAGATGTTCAAGATTCAAGAGAGTTTATTGTCATGTGTTCCAGATAGGACAATGAAATTCTTGCTTTGCTTCAGCACAACAGAATATGGTAGGCATGTAATACTTAACTCGAAAATGCCCTGGCATGGAAAATGGTCTGAAGAAGGATCTCGACCCGAAACGTCACCTATTCCTTTTCTCCAGTCCTGCAGAGTTACTCCAGCTTTTTGTGTCTAGCTCAGGCACTTCCTTGGACTGCGATAGTTTTAATGAAGATGCAAACTTGTTCATTGTAACCATAACAAATCCAAGTTGACGACTTCTGCACGAGTCAGGTTTGATTGGATAACACAGAATGACGGGACATTTATAAGTTCAGAAATCATAGGAGCAGAATTAGGCCATTCAGCCCATCGGGTCTACTCGACCATTCATTCATGGCTGATCGATATTTCCCTCTCAACTCCAATCTCCTGCCTTCTCCCTACAACTCTTGACACGCGTGCTAATCAGGTACCTGTCAATCTCTGCCTTACAAATACCCGATGACTTGGTTTTTCTCCTCATCATCATCATTGTCATCATCACTGACGATCCAGCAACGTTGAGTCTGGTTGTTCTGGAGTGTCCAGTCTTTGCTATGTCCATGCAGGTAGTCCAGTCCATCACACAGACCTGACTCCCCACCATTGACTCCATCTACACTTTAATAGACAATAGGTTCAGGAGTAGGCCATTTGGCCCTTCGAGCCAGCACCGCCATTCACTGTGATCATGGCTGATCATCCACAATCGGTATTTAAGAAGGAACTGCAGATGCTGGAAAATCGAAGATAGACTTGGAGGAGCAGCACCTCATATTCCGCTGCACCGTAGCGGCATAAACATTGAATTCTCCAATTTCCGGTAGCCCTTGCTGTCTCCTCCCCTTCTCAGCTCTCCCTCAGCCCTCAGGCTCCTCCTCTTCCTTTTTCCTTTCTTCCCCCCCCCCCCCCCCCCCCCACCCCCTACATCAGTCTGAAGAAGGGTTTCGGCCCGAAACGTTGCCTATTTCCTTCACTCCATAGATGATGCTGCACTCTTGTCTACCATCCGCAATCAGTACCCTGTTCCTGCCTTCTCCCCATATCCCTTGACTCCGCTATCTTTAAGAGCTCTATCTAACTCTCTCTTGAAAGCATCCAGGGAATTGGACTCCACTGCTTTCTGAGGCAGTGAATTCCACGGATTCACAACTCTCTGGGTGAAAAAGTGTTTCACTCTGCCAATGTAAAGAAAAGCAGCCAACACAATCAAAGACTTGCCCCACCCAGGTCATTCCTTCTTCTCCCCGCTCCTATCCAGCAGAAGGTACAGAAGCTTGAAAGCGCGCACCACCAGACTTAGGAACAGCTTCTTCCCCTCTGTTATCAGGCTTCTGAACGGTCCTTCCATAAGCTAGGGCACTGTCCGATTCACCTCTACCCCATTGTGGACATTGGACTTTGTCTCTGGAACTGATGCGCTACAATGCTGAGAAGAACTATATCCTGCACTCTGTATCTTCCCCTTTTGCTCTACCTATTGTACTTGAGTTTCACGATTGTATTTATGTGTGGTATTATCTGATCTGATTAGATATCAGGCAAAACAAAGCATTTCACTTGCTACACGAGACATTAACAAACTTAAATCTAAAGTTTTGTAGAAGGTGAAGAGTGATGTGCTCAGTGACAGTCAGATACTTGGAACAATCTAATCTTTCTCGTACCTGGCTGATCTTGAGAACAAAAGACATAAAGAAGATTAAAGCAGGAGTCTCCACCCACGCCGCCCTTGCCTGTTATCTTCATGTTAGTTTCATCTGGCAGGGGAGGCCAGGAATGAGAAAGTCAGCAATCGATACTGACTGAGAACGGTTCATAATTTGGCCACAAGCAAACAAACAGCAATAATCACGGGCACCTCTCCTCCTTGCCACTCCTAAACGTGGGGGACGCACGGCACGCATGGTGGCGCAACGGGTAGAGCTACTGCCTCACAGCACCAGACATCCAGGTTCAATCCTGACTACAGGCGCTGTTTGTGTGTTGTTTGCACGTTCTCCCTGTGATTGCCTGGGTCTTCTCCGGTCCCCTCCCACACTTCAAAGATGTCCAGGTTTGTAGGTTCATTGGCTTCTGTAAATTGTAAATTGTCCCAAGTGTGTGTCAGGTGGTGTACGGGGTAATCGCTGGTTGTCGTGGACACGGTGGGCCGAAGGGCCTGTTTCTGCGCTGTATCTGTATTCGTTTTTTTCCCAGCATCTGCAGTTTTTTCTTAAACATCTCTGCTCTTAAATCTCTTTTCCACTTGTAAATCTATTTTTCTCTTTGCTCCACCTGTTGTACTTGTGTACGGTTTGATTGTACTCATGATTTGACTGGATAGCACGCGAACAGAAGCTATTCACTGTACCTCGGTACACGTGACACTAATAAACCAATGCCAGTATTGACACAGTCCTTACATATGGGCAAGGGTGAGATATAGAGTGAAAGTCTTGTCCCACTTGGCGATTTTTTTGGCGACTGCCGGCGTCATATCAGTGTTGCCAAAAGATTTTGAACATTTCAAAATCCAGCGGCGACAAAAAAAATGTTGCAACACTTCAAAAAAGATAGAAACATAGAAAATAGGTGCAGGAGTAGGCCATTCGGCCCTTCGAGCCTGCACCGCCGTTCAATATGATCATGGCTGATCATCCAACTCAGTATCCCGTACCTGCCTTCTCTCCATACCCCCCTGATCCCCTTAGCCACAAGGGCCACATCTAACTTAAATATAGCCAATGCACCGTTATTCAATATGATCACGGCTGATCATCCAGAGTCAGTACCCCATTACTGATTTCTCCCCATATCCCTTGATTCCGTTAGCCCTAAGAGCTAAATCTAACAAGATGCTGAGATTGTGAACTCAGATGTCACTGCTGTGATTTAATGGTTCAAGCGTTTCATAGTATATAATGCCCACGGGGTATATAAAGCCCACGGGCTCCCTATATAAGAGTCCCCAAGTCACTAGGAGTCACAGCTGGCCATAAAGGCCCGTTGCAGACATTGCCTCCGTCCGGTCATCCCGTGAACTGCCGTCCCACTTCTCGCCCGGCCGCCTTCAACCTTCGTGCCATCTTCCACCTTCAACCTAAGTGGGATTTATCTCCTGTCCGTTGCTTATTTCTCAATGAAGATGGGCGCAAAATGCTGGAGTAACCCAGCGGGACAGGCAGCATCTCTGGAGAGAAGGAATGGGTGACGTTTCGGGTCGAGAAAAGTTATTCCAGCATTTTTGTGTCCATCTTCAGTGTAAACCAGCATCTGCAGTTCCTTCCTACACATTTTTCAATGTGAGGTTCCCAGGTTCACAAAGATTGATTATGCAGCCTTTCTCACCATGACTCATCCCAGCACTGTTGGTTTTATTGGGGAGTGCTGGCCACGGCAGCAAAATGCCTTTTTTTGAGTCACCTGGAAATTTGTAGCTTGTTGTGAAGGTCAGTACTTGGACAACATGGACTAAGCCATGTCCAGTACATCCTCCCTCCCCTAACACAACTCCCCTCACAGGCAAGGTATAGGATCTTCGAAAGCTTCTTGAGTATTGAGTCATTGGGGATGAACATGTGGATGTCAATAGATATGAAGAGGCAAGGAACTGCAGATACATGTTAATACACAAAAGGACATAAAGTGCTGGAGTAACTCAGCGGGTCAGGCAGCATCTCTGGAGAACATGGATAGGTGACGTTTCACTGAGTGCTGGAGTAACTCAGCGGGTCAGGCAGCATCTCTGGAGAACATGGATAGGTGCCGTTTCACAGAGTGCTGGAATAACTCAGCGGGTCGGGACCTTTCTTTAAACTCCCGTGTAAATATACGGGCACGTGTCTGAAGGGTCCCGACCCAAATCGTTAACTATCCACCTTCTCCAGGATGTTGCCTGACCTGCTGAGTTACTCCAGCACTTGTGGCCTTTTCCACTCAGAATGGGCTAATAAGACATTTATTTGAGGTTTATAAAATTCTAAAAGATCCAGACAAAAGAATCTATTTTCCTCGGCAAAATAAAGTGGATTGATGGGTATGAAGTAATAGGTAACAGGATGTGGGCGGCATGGTGTCGCAGCGGGTAGAGCTGCTGCCTCACAGCGCCAGAGACACGGGCTCGATCCTGACCACGGCTGCTGTCTGTACGGAGTTTGTCCGTTCTCCCCGTGACCTGCGTGGGTTTTCTCCGAGATCTCCGATTTCCTCCCACATTCCAAAGACGTACAGATTCGCAGGTTAATTGGCTTGGTATAAATGTAAATTATCCCTTGTGTGTATGTAGGATAGAGTTAATATGCGGGGATCGCTGGTCGGTGCAGACTCGGTGAACCGAAGGGCAGTGGCAGACTGGGTCTAAAAATATTGGTTGCCAGGAGACAAAGGGGGCCCACTTCATCAGGGGGCCCACTTGATATAGGCGGCCCACTTCATCAGGGGCCCACTTGCCATCGGGCAAGCTGACACCCTGGCCAGTCCGCCACTGCCGAAGCAGACTATTATCTAATGGTGGCCGACTAGGAAAAGGGGAGATGCAGCGAGACCTGGGTGTCATGGTACACCAGTCATTGAAAGTGGGCATGCAGGTGCAGCAGGCAGTGAAGAAAGCGAATGGTATGTTAGCTTTCATAGCAAAAGGATTTGAGTATAGGAGCAGGGAGGTTCTACTGCAGTTGTACAGGGTCTTGGTGAGACCACACCTGGAGTATTGCGTACAGTTTTGGTCTCCAAATCTGAGGAAGGACATTATTGCCATAGAGGGAGTGCAGAGAAGGTTCACCAGACTGATTCCTGGGATGTCAGGACTGTCTTATGAAGAAAGACTGGATAGACTTGGTTTATACTCTCTAGAATTTAGGAGATTGAGAGGGGATCTTATAGAAACTTACAAAATTCTTAAGGGGTTGGACAGGCTAGATGCAGGAAGATTGCTCCCGATGTTGGGGAAGTCCAGGACAAGGGGTCACAGCTTAAGGATAAGGGGGAAATCCTTTAAAACCGAGATGAGAAGAACTTTTTTCACACAGAGAGTGGTGAATCTCTGGAACTCTCTGCCACAGAGGGTAGTCGAGGCCAGTTCATTGGCTATATTTAAGAGGGAGTTAGATGTGGCCCTTGTGGCTAAGGGGATCAGAGGGTATGGAGAGAAGGCAGGTACGGGATACTGAGTTGGATGATCAGCCATGATCATATTGAATGGCGGTGCAGGCTCGAAGGGCCGAATGGCCTACCCCTGCACCTAATTTCTATGTTTCTATGAAGGGCCTGTTTCGTAGATTGGGTCGGCCTCTATTGCAGGGCCTGTTTCCGCACTGTATCTCGAAACTAAACTAAACTAAGAACAAGTGTAGTTATTGCTGCAGTTCAGAGAGAGCACAGCGAATAGATCAGACAGTTACTGAGTGATAAACACTGGTGCTCCACACTGGCGACTCTTACCCTGCTCACGTTCGACATACTGCTGTGGGAAGTGATCCCTGAGCTGGAGAGGGAGGTGTGGTGGGTTATCGAGTCCCTGGCCAGCAGGGAGAGGCCAGCCAGTCTGTGGGAAAAACAAACAACCAGATGGGGATTCTCTGAAGTCAAGGTCGATCTGTATCTGCAGTGAGACTGATCATGACTTACCTCATACATTCAGCGGTAAAGAATGTCAGCAATCCAATATCTTCTGATTAATGAATGGCACGGCAGTGCAGTAGTAGAGTAGCTGCTTTACTGCGCCGGAGACCCGGGTTCGATCCTGACTACGGGTGCTAGCTGTGCAGAGTTTGTACGTTCTCCCCGTGATCATGTCGGTTTTCTCCGGGTGCTCCGGTTTCCTCCCACACTCCAAAGACGTGCAGGTTTGTAGGTTAATTGGCTTCGGTACAAATTGTAAATTGTCCCTAGTGTGTAGGATAGCTAGTGTATGGGGTGATCGTTGTTCAGCATGGACTCAGTGGGCTGAAGGACCTGTTATAAATTGTAAATTGTCCCTTGTGTGTAGGATCGCTGGTCGGCACAGACTCGGTTGGCCGAAGGGCCTGTTTCTGCGCTGTATCTCTAAAGTCTAAATCTCTGTTCATCTGCCAGAGGTCTGCATAGAGGCCGATCATTTCCGCGATTAAACACATCACTAAATAATGAATTCAAACCATTTGATATGCAAACACTTTGATGAGGGTTGGAAGTGAGTGGAACAGCCTTGGCCGTTGTGTGGTGATGAAGTGATGTGAAGGTTAATGTATCAACAACACCTGTACTTTGGATCGACGGCCACATGCACCTGACACTGACTCATTTGTTTACACTCACAGCCACACAGAGTGCAGAAACAGGCCCTTCAGCCCATCAAGTTCATGCCAACCGTCAACCGCACCAATCGTCCATTAATCCCATTTTGTCCCCACATTCTCAAGGAACTGAAGCACCACACGCGGGAGATGTGGACATGCAAATGTGGGAGAATGTGCAAATTCCACACAGACAGGGCGGTCACGGTGGCGCAGCGGTAGAGTTGCTGCCTTACAGCGCCGGAGACCGGGTTCGATCCCGACTACGGGTGCCCTCTGTACGGAGTTTGTACGTTCTCCCCGTGAACTGCGCGGGTTTTCTCCGAGATCTTCAGTTTCCTCCCACACTCCAAAGACGTACAGGTTTGTAGGTTAATTTTCTTGGTGTATGTGTATACCCGGGTCTATGGCGCTGTGAGGCAGTGCTCTACCAACTGCACCACCGTGCCACCCCTGACTCTTGCAGGGCATGAGATGGCGCTGGATACATGGCGACTCTTTGTGTACTGTCTTGGTGAGGTTTACTATCTTTATACTACAATCGATGACTAATTATGATTGTGCTTATGTATAAATAAAGTACCATTGATAGAACTATTGATTACTGAGAGATGCAAGGAATTGCAGATGCCAGGATCCTGAGCTAAACACAAAGTGCTGGAGGGGCTCAGCGGGTCAGGCAGCATTTCTGGAGAACATGGATAGATGACGTTTCACAGAGTGCTGGAGTAACTCAGCGGGTCAGGCAGCATCTGTGGAGAACATGGATAGGTGACGTTTCACAGAGTGCTGGAGTAACTCAGCGGGTCAGGCAGCATCTGTGGAGAACATGGATAGGTGACGTTTCACAGAGTGCTGGAGTAACTCAGCGGGTCAGGCAGCATCTGTGGAGAACATGGATAGGTGGTGACGTTTCACAGAGTGCTGGAGTAACTCAGCGGTCAGGCAGCATCCCTGGAGAACATGGATAAACAATGTTTCAGGTTGAGAGAGAACATGGATAGGTGTTTCCAGTCAATAACCTTGTGAAGAAGGGTCCTGACCTGAAACATCACCTATCCATGTGTTAGATGTGGCCCTTGTGGCTAAAGGGATCAGGGGGTATGGAGAGAAGGCAGGTACGGGATACTGAATTGGATGATCAGCCATGATCATATTGAACGGCGGTGCAGGCTCGAAGTGCCGAATGGCCTACTCCTGCACCTATTTTCTATGTTTCTATGTCTATGTTTCTATCCATGTTCTCCAGAGATGCTGCCTGACCTGCTGAGTTACTCCAGCACTCTGTGCTATTGTTTTGAAAGCCAGCCTCTATAGTTCCTTGTTTATCTAAAATCATTGCTCATGTCAGGGTTAGTGCATCACACCTATATTTATAGAGGCAGCTACTGTTACCTTTGGAAGCAGAGTTTCACTGCAGTATAACTGAGTTTCACCGGGTAGCTCCACAATGGTAGCCTCGCCAAGTCTGTCTGTCCTTTCGTCTTTTTTGTTGTTATTTTTAACGTGTTTTAAACATTTGTATTAATGTTCTCTTCTTTGTTTTATGTGGGGGGTAGGAAGGGGGGGGGGGGTGGGGGAAACTTTATTTCGCACCAATCGTCCATTAATCCCATTTTGTCCCCACATTCTCAAGGAACTGAAGCACCACACGCGGGAGATGTGGACATGCAAATGTGGGAGAATGTGCAAATTCCACACAGACAGGGCGGTCACGGTGGCGCAGCGGTAGAGTTGCTGCCTTACAGCGCCGGAGACCGGGTTCGATCCCGACTACGGGTGCCGTCTGTACGGAGTTTGTACGTTCTCCCCGTGAACTGCGCGGGTTTTCTCCGAGATCTTCAGTTTCCTCCCACACTCCAAAGACGTACAGGTTTGTAGGTTAATTTTCTTGGTGTATGTGTATACCCGGGTCTATGGCGCTGTGAGGCAGTGCTCTACCAACTGCACCACCGTGCCACCCCTGACTCTTGCAGGGCATGAGATGGCGCTGGATACATGGCGACTCTTTGTGTACTGTCTTGGTGAGGTTTACTATCTTTATACTACAATCGATGACTAATTATGATTGTGCTTATGTATAAATAAAGTACCATTGATAGAACTATTGATTACTGAGAGATGCAAGGAATTGCAGATGCCAGAATCCTGAGCTAAACACAAAGTGCTGGAGGGGCTCTGTGGGTCAGGCAGCATCTGTGGTGGGAATGGACAAACTATGTTTCGTGTCGGGACCTTTCATGAGGTCAGAAAGAGAATTAGATTTTCTCAGTTTAAAGGAATTCGGGGAATGATAATTTGTCTGGGGTTAAATCCCGGCTGCGATATAATGTGAGCTTGCTGGAGTCTCTCTGAATGTTTAACAGAGAAGGTCAATTATTAACCATGCTAACTATTGATCCACTCCCAATAACAGTTGCCCTGTGATGTGTAAAAACTTTGCAGCAATTAACTTAGTTTTATACCTCTTATGTAAAGGTCGTGATGAGATCACTGTAGCCATAAAAGTAAATGTTCCAACTTTGATAAAGAGAAAACAAAAAGTCTCGCTCAGCGTTGATACCAACATCTGAACAAGGGTCCCAACCCAGAACGTCGCCTCTCCGTTCTCCAATATGCTCCAGCACTTTGAATCTTTTTTGGTAAACCAGCATCTGCAGTTCCCTGTGTCCGTTGGTCATTTGTTTGTTGTTATCCTGAACTTTCTCCACATCAGATCCTCTCCATATCCCTAATGTACTCGCATCTTACCAATCCAAAATCTAATCCTACTGATGGAGCTGTTGTTGTGGTATATTGGTCATGGTCATGGAGTGATACAGCGTGGAAACAGGCCCTTCGGCCCAACTTGCCCACTCCGGCCAACATGTCCCAGCTGCACTAGTCCCACCTGCCTGCGCTTGGTCCATACCCCAACAAATCTGTCCTATCCATGTACCTGTCTAACTGTTTCTTAAACAGTGAGTTGGTCAATTGAATCAATGCAAAGATCAGCTTGTGCTCAATGCTGCCAGCCCACAACCCATTCAATGGTTCCTTTATTATCACTTGTACCAAGATACACTGAAATCCTTTTTTTGCATACATAGAAACATAGAAAATAGTTGCAGGAGTAGGCCATTCGGCCCTTCGAGCCTGCACCGCCATTCAATGTGATCATGGCTGATCATCCAACTCAGTATCCTGTACCTGCCTTCTCTCCATACCCCCTGATACCTTTAGCCACAAGGCCACATCTAACTCCCTCTTAAATATAGCCAATAAACTGGCCTCAACTACCTTCTGTGGCAGAAAATCCAGAAATTCACCACTCTCTGTGTGAAAAATGTTTTTCTCAATTAGATTAGATTTGATTACAGATTAGATTACAGATTAGATTACCATACATATGTATAATAAGTACATCATACATAGAAACAGCCCTCTGAGTCTATATGCAATAGTCTATATCCACACACTGATCTTAATCCTACCTTACCAGGGCTTGACCCAAACCCCATGGTTTGTCCAAAGAGAGCCACAAACCACCTTGTTTCTAATCAACCTCAACTTCCATCACTCCACCAGTGGCACTTGTGCCTTCAGCTGTCTGGGATCTAAGTCCGTAATTCCCTCCCTAACCCTCTCAGCCTCTCCTATAGGATCTTCCTTTGACCAAACTCTTGGTCATCTATCAGCCTCATTCTCTCTGATGCACATTAGTGATAATTCTTCACTGGCTGGTGCACATGAGCGGCACTTTGGAGAGTTTATGGACAAAGCATCATTTAAATCCGTTAATTGCAAAGCTTCTTGCAGCTCCATATCTGCATTGGGCCATTTTTCCTTTTGTCCCCCAAACCTCCTTCAGTACCATGTGCCCAGCAGTGCCTCACTGACCCAGTGCTTGTGCATGCAAAGACCCGCTGTCTAATGTGGTCGCTCAGAATAACCGCGGTAAACAAACACCAAAGGTAGAGAGACATGACTGTTTTCATCCGTTAAAACCTACTTAATAACTCACTCATTTAATTGCAGACAGCAAGGCTGGAGTTTCAATGAGTTTCTGTATCCATGTCAATCATTTCAATAAATCTAAGAAGGGAAATTCTGTCACCAAATGTCCGACAGTGCACAAAATCCCAAGTGAGAAGAGGCCAGGCACCTGGTCTTGGATATCTCCGAGCACCTACCTCTTGCCTATGCTTTCACAGATGTACACCAGGCCGTCATCTCTCAGACTGTATCATTACCTCAGCAATCTCCCTTCCACTGCCTTCAAGCTTATCGATCCCCAACCCTGCACTGCCCACTTCTATATTCTTCCTAACATGCAGAAACAGGACTGTCCTGGCAGGCCCATTGTTCCTGCCTGTTCCTGCCCTACTGAACTCATCTCCAAGTACATCGCTAAGTGCTGGAGTAACTCACCGGGTCAGGCAACGTCTCTGGAGAACATGGATGACGTTTTGGGTCGGAGCCCTTCTTCAGACGGATTGTAGAGAGGGGATGTGGGCAAACTGTGGCCTGACCCACAGTTATTGCAGCACTTTGTGTTCCTTCCTCAGACTGATGAAGTATAGTCACATGGATGTGCAGGAAGGAACTGCAGATGCTGGTATATAACGAAGATAGACACAAATGGTGGAGTAACTCAGGGGGCCAGGCAGCATCTCTGGTATGAAGAGGGTTTTGACCCTATCCTTTCTCTCCAGAGATGCTGCCTGACCAGCTGAGATACTCCAGCATGTTGTGTCTATCTAGAAATTCTCTACTCATCCCCATAGTGAGTCCACTTCAGGAGCTCACTACCACAACCCAGCAGGCCTTCTCGATCATCTCCTTGATCACCGTCTACTTTGATCTGTCATTTTCACACCTCACCCTTCCACATCTCTAGTCTCCCCTCTCCCCCTGACTCTTAGCTTTGAAGAAGAGTCTCGACCCAAAATATCACCCATTCCTTCTCTCCAGAGATGCTGCCTGACCCGCTGAGTTACTCCAGCATTTTGTGTGGTCTATATTTCGGTGTAAACCAGCATCTGCGGTTCACAGAACATAGAAAAATAGGTGCAGGAGTAGGCTATTCGGCCCTTCGAGCCTACATCACCATTCAATATGATCATGGCTGATCATCCAACTCGGTATCCTGTACCTGCCTTCTCTCCATACCCCCTGATACCTTTAGCCACAAGGGCCGCATCTAACTCCCTCTTAAATATAGCCAATGAACTTGCCTCAACTACCTTCTGTGGCAGAGAATTCCAGAGATTCACCACTCTCTGTGTGAAAAATGTTTTTCTCATCTCGGTTCCTTCCTACACAGCCCCCCTTCTCTTTCTTCTTCCCTTTATTGGAACTTTTTCCCTTTCTGCTCATTCCCGACTCACACCTTCCCGCCCGCAACGTCCGCCAAACGGGCGCTGTCACCTGGTGGCGCCGCAATGGTCACCTCGCCAACAATCTTTTCTTCTTTGTTGTTTTATAGTGTGTGTTAAATGTATGTGTTAGTGTTCTTCAGCTTTGTTTTATGTGGGGGGGGGGGGGGAGGGGGGTTGGAGGAAACTTTTTTTAAATCTCTCACCTCGATGGAGATGCAATTTATTTCCATATCGTATCTCCGGCCGCACTGCGGCCTAACATCGAGGAGCTTGCGGCCTCTTGTTGGAGAGTTAAGGCTCTGTCCCACTTTCCCGAGTTACTCACGAACTCTCCCGAGTTTTCACCTTGATTCGAACAGGGAGAAATACGGTAATAGCCATTCGTAGGTACTCGGGGCTATTTTTTTAACTCGTGGACATTTTTCAACATGTTAAAAATGACTTAAAGCCCTGTCCCACTGGGCCTTTAGGGACCGACTTCGGGAGCTCCAAGCCGCGGGAGCTGCGACTGCGGATGGTTCGACTGCCATCACAGAAACCGGCGGTGGTGGATGTTTATGTTGTTTTTTCCTGGCACGTGCTGTGTGGTCATTCTTGCTTTAAATTGGTGCACGTGACAATAAACTGCCTGAACGGACGTCGGCGTGGGACGTCCATGCCAATTGGCTGAGGGAAGCCCCGCCCAGCACCGAAGCCGTCCTATAACAGAGTCGCTTACATCCAACCGCTCAGGCGGAAACTGGGGAGATGCCGTTGAGACTGCGCCGCAGACAACTAATGGCTAATTACTGGCTAAGCCTTAAGGGTCATGGAGAGAACCACCCAACAAAACAGGTAGTACAGGAGTGCTGGGAGAGAGGGGTGGCTCAGTCTGGAGCTTCGGCTGGGTTGGAGGAGTTGTGGCAAGGGACATGGGAGTAGAGGACAAAGAGTTCTGCCCTGCAGTATTGTGGCCATCTGTGCCAATATGGTTACTGAACATCCCAAAAGTTGATCTGGAGATATGGGAGGCAAAAAGGAGGAACAAAAATTCAGACCTAAAGACAGAATATCGTAACCACATAGATAATAGATACAGGGAACACCTCTTAATTTTCACAGATGGATCAAAGGACCCAGTAGCTGAAACAACAGGGGCGGCTGTGGTAGTCCAGGGGATGAATGTTGAGCTTTACAAAAGAACAAATAACTATTTGACAGTATATACAGTGGAACTGTACGCTATTTTGATGGCAGTTCGGTGGATGGAACAGGTGCAACCATGTAAAATAGTAATATGTAGCGACTCATTATCTGCAATCCAGAGTATTGGGTCTGGTGCATCCCATAGGCGGCCTGACTTAGTTTATGAAATCCTGCTACTATTAAGCCAAGTGACAAGGAGGGGCAGTGACGTGACTTTGTTGTGGGTTCCAGCACACATTGGTGTTCTAGGGAATGAAAAGGTGGCTAAATTAGCAAAGGAGGCTGTAAAAAAAAGAAACATAGAGGTAAACTTACAACTATCCAAATATGAAGGAAAACACATTGTGTGGAAGAAAATAAATCAGGAATGGCAACAATACTGGGAACAGGAGAAAAAGGGGAGACACCTCTATTCGCTACAAAACAGAGTGGGCATTACAGCAAGAAGAGGAGGGAACAGGAGAGAACAGGTAGTATTAACAAGATTGAGGATAGGACACACTCACCTGAACAGCACATTAAAAATATTGGGAAAACACCCTACTGGGCTGTGTGAGGAATGCCATCAACTGGAAACAGTTCAGCACGCCCTAGTTGCATGTAGGAGATATGAGACAGAAAGAGGATTTATGATCATTGAAATGAGGAAAATTGGAATGACAGATATATCAGTAAAGAACATTCTAGAGTGTGGAGGGAAAGGAAAAGGAATAAAGTTGTTGTTTGATTTCTTGAGGGCCTCTGGGCTTATAAAAAGGATATAATATAAAGACATGAGTACTGTGGAGTGAAGCCAGAAGGTGGCAGCAATGCAACACAATGCAACACAACACAACACAACACAACACAACATAACATAACACAACACAACATGGCGGATGCCGGCCAAAGCTGATGGGAAACTACAAACAACAACAAGCGGAACCGGAAGCGCTCAGGCCCCGTAGATGAGAACGCGCTGCTGATTGGTTGAAGCTAAGGTTCGGTTGCCAGTCGCTGATTGGGCAGCGCTGCGCTGCGGGAGATCACGTGTCCGCGGGGGCGGAGTCAAGGGGCTCGGGCGCGATGGAGGTGAGTCCGCGGCCTCGACCCTAGGCCCGCCCCTGCACCCCGCCCCGGCCCCCTGCACCCCACCCCCGCCCCGGGACCCGGCCCCCCGCCCCTGCACCCGGCCCCTGCACCCCGCCCCGGGATCCGCCCCCCCCGCCCCTGCACCCCACCCCGGGACCCGGCCCCCCCGCCTGCACCCCGGCCCCCCCCCGCCACTGCACCCGGCCCCCCCGTCCCGGGACCCGCCCCCCCCCCCCCCCTGCACCGGGACCCGGCCCCCCGCCCCTGCACCCCACCCCGGGACCCGGCCCCCCCTGCACCCCGCCCCGGGACCCGGCCCCCCCCGCCTGCACCCCGCCCCGGGACCCGGCCCCCCCCGCCTGCACCCCGGCCCCCCCGCCTGCACCCCGCCCCGGGACCCGGCCCCCCGCCCCTGCACCCCGCCCCGGGATCCGGCCTCCCGCCCCCCACACACTCGCCTCACCCTCACAACCCCCGGGACGCCGGCTCCGGACATTCGCCCCCCCCCCCCATCCTATCCCATCTCCGGGCCGAGTGGCCGCTTCTTTCCCACTCGGGAGGAGGCCCTTCGGCCCCTCGTCTCCAGGCTGTGAGGTGCGGCCCTGTCCCTCCGCATTGCCACTCCCCGGCCGGGGGTTTGATTCCCTGCCCTCCCCCCCCCTAACTGAGATTAGCAATGTCACAAAATTTTGAGGTTTTAAAAATCAAGTCTGCAATTTATCCCATCAGATAAAGCATCAAAATAAGTTTAATTTGACACCTAATTCACTTTCAAAAAAAATTATGGCCATTTTCATACTCGGAAATTAGCATCTTGTTCCCTGTGACAGAGGAGAACAGGGAGAGGTTGAGACATAGAACGTAGACAATAGTAGCAGGAGTAGGCTATTCGGCCCCTCGAGCCATTCAATATGATCATGGCTGATCATCCAGAATCAGTACCCTGTTCCTGCTTTCTCACCATATCCCTTGATTCCGTTAGCCCCAAGAGCTAAATCTAACTCTCTATTGAAAACATCCAGTCAATTGGCCTCCACTGCCTTCTGTGGCAGAGAATTCCACAGATTCACAACTATGGGTGTAAATGTGCAGATACACAATAAAGGGAAGAGCATGAATAACGTTTAGTGCAAGTTAAAGTCCAGTAAGGTCCGACGAATGATAGTCTGAGGCTCTCTAATGAGGTAAATAATAGCTCAGGATTGCTCTCTAGTTGGTAGGATGGTACAGTTGCCTGACAACAGCTGCAAAGAAACTGTCCCTGAATCTGAAGGTTTGCGTATTCATACTTGCCTGATAGGAGAGGGGAAAAGAGGGAGTGACCAGGGTGAGACTGGTCCAGAATATGCTGGTGGCCTTGCCGAGGCAGCGTGAGGCTCAAATGGATTCAATGGAATGGAGGTTGGTTTGTGTGATGGTCTGTGTCCACAATTCACTGCAATTTCTTCCGGCCTTGGATGGAGCTGTTCCCAAATGCTATGAGACTTCCAGCATTTTCTGTGTAATTTTGCTACCTGTCGCCTTCAGCTTCCTCTCCATGAGTGTTATCTGTCCTCTCTCGGAACCTAAGCGCCATTTTAAAGCTCAATGTTTTCACCCCTTAGCTCTGAGAGGGAGGTTGTTCTCGTAGTTTATATTGATCTTCTGTTTATTTTCCCTGCAGGAACAAAGGAAATTGCCAATCGACATACAGACCAGCAAGCTATTGGGTAAATCTCTACACTGATGTATGGAACAAAGTACAGTATAGATGGACACAGAGTGTTGGAGTAATCAGTGGGTCAGGCAGCATCTCTGGAGAAAAGGAATAGGTGATGTTTCAGGCCGAGGGCCTTCAGACTCTGTTGCAGAACTCTGAGAGAGAAGAACTTCTTCAAAATTGGTCTTGACCCAAAACATTACCTATTCCTTTTCTCCAGAGATGCTGCCTCACCCGCTGAGTTGCTCCAGCATTTTGTGTCTATCTTCGATGTAAACAAGCATTTCCTTAAATAAATCAAGGGATATGGGGGGAAAAAGCAGGAACGGGGTACTGATATTAGATGATCAGCCATGATCATATTGAATGGCGGTGCTGGCTCGCAGGGCCGAATGGCCTACTCCTGCAACTATTTTTGTATGTTTCTATCTGTAGTTTCTTCCTGCACAAAGCACAGTATAGCACATCAGCCCACAATCTCAATGCCAACCATATATAATGAACAAAAATGTTTGTTTCCAAAATGGATAATGTTGAATGTGAGTAAATAAGTCTATTCGGCCCATTGTGCCTTTGACAAAACTACCATAAAACCCTCATCTGCCAACTGTTTCTGCATTTCAACAGAGAGAGAACATCAAGTGTTTAATTGTCATGCGTGCTGACAATGCAACAGCTCAACATCCTGTAAATGCAATAACACACAATATAAAATGATAATAGATTCAATAAATCATTTTATCCACATCCCTTTCATACATTATTCTCAAATCTCCATCCATTGTCATTTAAATTAGTGCATTCCTGTTCGTTAAAAAAAACCCATTTGTTTCTCTTCTCCCCAGTAACATTTTTGTAATTGATCTCCAAGTGTTTGAAGGAAATAAAAATGAAAAAAGTCCAGATGCTGGAAATCTGAAATAAGAACAAAATGGAGCAAGTTCTCAGCAGCTCAGGCGACACCAACTGTTTCTCTTTCAACAAACATTGCCTGACCTGCTGAGTGTTTCTCATATTTTCTGCATGAGGAACATATTTAACTACAATTCAATAACGTTCATTTCCAGTTGATGTGCATCTAACACAGGAGTCGCAACAGTTCCTAAAGTGCAAAGGTTTTTTTATTATTATTGGTGGCAGTAAGTACCACAATCGCTGCCGAAACCTGTTCATAAGTTTTAAGTGATAGGAGCAGAATTAGGCCATTCGGCCTCAAGTCTACTCTGCCATTCAATCAAGGCTGATCTATCTTTTCCTCTTTACCCCATTCTCCTGCCTTCTCCCCACAACCCCTGACACCCGCACTAATCAAGAATCTATCTATCTCTGCCTTAAAAATATCCATTGACTCGGCATCCACAGCCTTTTGTGGCACTGAATTCCACAGATTCATCACCCTCTGACTAAAGAAATTCCTCCTCATCTTCTTCCTAAAGGAATGTCCTTTAATTCTGAGGCAATTACCTCAGGTCCTAGACTCTTCCACTAGTGGAAACATCTTCTCCACATCCACTCTATCCAGGCCTTTCACTATTCGGTAAGTTTCAATGAGATCCCCCCTCATAATTCTAAACTCCAACGAGTACAGGCCCAGTGCCGTCAAACGCTCATAATATGTTAACCCACTCATTCCTGGAATCATTCTCGTAAACCTCTGGACCCTCCAACGTCAGCACATCCTTCCTCAGTTACAGGGGCCAAAACTGTTCCCCAGTAGCACCAACAAAACAGAACAACAAAAGTTAAGGGCAGCATCTACCTGCCTCTGTCAGCCAACTCTGCTCCTCCCTTACCTAGCTCCATCTGTCCAGCACGCTTGACCCCTCCCCGGTCCAACTATCACCTCTGCTGTCTCACCACTCCCCATTATACCAGCTATCTCCCCACTCCATTCTCAGTCTTAACGCAGGGTTTTGACCCCAAACATCCTTTCCATCCACAGATGCTGCTCGACTCTTCGGGGAGGCACGGTAGCGCAGCGGTAGAGTTGCTGCCTCACAGCACCTGAGTCTTGGGTTCAATCCTGATCTTAGGTGTTGTCTGTGTGGAGTTTATACAATTTCCCTGTGATCGTGTGGGTTTCCTCCAGGACTCCGGTTTCTTCCCAAATCTGTACTGGGATCTTGATCAGATGATCTATATTTTTGTGATTGGATGGGTAGTGAATACAGAGTCCACACTTCAAAGCGATTCACACCCACTCTTTAAAGTAGTGGTCTGTGTACTTTCATATCCACTTCCTGAGGTGGATCAACAACTTAGGGCGACATGGTGGAGCAGCGGGTAGAGCTGCTGCCTCACAATGCCAGAGACCCGGGTTCGATCCTGACCTCGGGTGCTGTCTGCATGGAGTTTGTACATTTCCGCTGTGACTGCTCGGGTTTCCTCCACGGCTCCGATCTCCTCACACATCCCAAAGATGAATTGGCCCTAGTGTGTAGGGAGTGGATGCGAAAGTGGGATAACATAGAAATAGTGTGTAAACGGGTGATCGCTGGTCGGCGTGGACTCAGTGGTTGAAGGATCTGTCTCCATGTTGTAAAGTAAAGTTTAACTGAAGGGCACCACCTTCTACAGTGCAGTAGTCGCTGAGCCCAGCACTGGTAGTGTCAGCATGCATGATGACGCAGTGCTCCTTGTCAGTCACGGTTAGCACGCAACAATGGTTTTTCACTGTACGTCGATACACGTGACAATAAACTAAACTGAAACTCATCACTGAGTAACACAGTGTAGAAAAATAGTGGGGAGTATTTTAAAGGCAGAGATAGACAGATTCTTAATTAGTATGGGTGTCAGAGGTAATGGGGAGAAGGCAGGAGAATGGGTTAGGAGGGAGAGATAGATCAGCCATGGTTGCATGTCGGAGTAGACTTGATGGGCCGAATGGCCTAATTCTGCTCTTATGACCTTACAAAAGACAAATGGAAGCATCTCATTTTTTACCTGTTGGCTGAATTTTCCAGGTGATGTGAGATTCTCAGGAACGTTTTGTTTCCTCAGATTGGCTGGTGGATCGGAGACACTGCATACTGAAGTGGCAGAATTCGGGGCTGGAGATCCGGGAGAAAATAAACAATGCAATCCAGGATATGCCGGAGAATGAGGAAATCAAACAGCTCCTCTCAGGATCATGTCAGTACATCGCTAAACCCTCACTTCACTGTGTAGTACGACTTTGCAGATTTCATCCTTCCTTTCAGTGAAATAATTCATCCTCAGATCCTGTCTTTTCTACTTATTTCATACTCTAAATATCTTTCCAGCTCCTTATTCCTGCTTAAAACAGGTTGAGTTCTTTTGATAACCGAAATGCATAGATTTCTACATATTAAGGGAATTAAGAAATATTGGTATTGAGAAATGGACACTAAATGCTGGGGAAATTTGGTTGTTTCGGCAGCATCTCCGGAGAACATGGATAGGTGATGTTTCGGGTCGGGATCTTTCTTGAAGAAAAGTCAAAGTCAATTTTATTCGTCCCATGCACCCGAAGGTGCAGTGAAATGAATTTGCCAGCAGCGATACACTTAAAAAAACTCGCAATACACAATACGATTTAACACAAACATCTACCACAGCATTCTTCACTGTGGTGGAAGGCAACAAAGTTCAGCCAGTGATGATCCTTTGATGATCCCACTCCAAAACGTCACCTATCCATGTTCTTCAGAAAGGCTGCCTGACCCGCCGAGTTATTCCAGCACTTTGTGTTCTTTTCTTGTAAACCAGCATCTGTTGTGCCTTGTTCCTTCAATATTTTCTCAAGATACAGTAAAAATCTTTCCACGTGTTATCCAGGTTAATAAATATCCATACATGATCACAATCAAAATCACACACGAGTGCAACAGTTAGTGCAAAGAGAAAGGAAACTGTGCAGAATATAGTATTACAGCTGTGGAGAAAGTGCAGATGACAAAAAGTGCAAGGTGGGCGGCAAGGAAGAAGGGGCTTGTGAGATGCCCATTCAAGTGTCCAATTAGAGTAGGGAAGAATCAATTTCTGAATCTGGTGGTACATGCTCTCAAGCTTTTGTACCTTCTGCCTGGTGGGAGAGGGGAGAGAAGGGATTGTGAGTGGAAATAGGCGACATTTCGGGTCGTGACCCTTCTTCAGACTGATGTGAGGGTGGGGGGGGGGGGCGGGAAGAAGAAAGGAAGAGGCGGAGACAGTGGGCTGAGGGAGAGCTGGGAAGGGGAGGGGAAAGAAGGAGAAAGCAGGGACTACCTGAAATTGGAGAAGTCAATGTTCATACCGCTGGGGTGTAAACTACCCAAAATATGAGATGCTGCTCTATCTAAAGCATATTGTCTATCTAAAGCATATTGGCTATCTAAAGAACTGAAGTCCCTTCTGTGTTAACTGATAATTCTATTTCTCTCCTGCAGATATTCATTATTTTCATTGCCTGAGAATCGTAGAGATCCTCAGAAGAACAGAAGCTTCAACAAAGAATATTTTTGGGGGCTATTCTTCTCAACGGATGAAGGTGACTTTATCCTGAATTTGGCTTGTAGATGCATCTGTAAAAAAAAACAAGCCCCAAAGTTATCCCTTTGTCTTTTTGTTGCTATAGGATTGGCAGGAAATAACGTCTTTGTATGAAAAAGACAACGTCTACCTAGGTATGTGAACCAGTTTGAGATGTACAATGCACTCATTGAATCTGGGACAGTTGGGTTGCTATGCTCCGACAGGTAGCTGCGGTGCGTCAGTCAGGAGGCTATGGGTCCACCCTCACTCTGGAGATTTGTGTTCATTGTCTTGGCGGATGTCACAGTTCGCCAAGATAATACCGTGTCATGTTTCAGGTGAAAAATTAAACTAATGCCCCACCTATTCCCCGATGCGGATGAAATAGATCTACACTTTAGGTTTAGGTATATTATTGTCAGTGAAAAGCTTTCTTTTGCATGTTATCCTATCAGATCAGATAATACTCTACATAAGGGTGGCATACATGAGTGTGGCATGGTGGTGCAGCGGTAGAGTTGCTGCCTTACAGCTCCAGAGACCCAGGTTCCATCTGACTACGGGTGCTGTCTGTACGTAGTTTGTACGTTCTCCCCGTGGCCTGCGTGCGTTTTCTCCAGGATCTCCGGTTTCCTCCCACACTCCAAAGACGTACAGGTTTGTAGGTTAATTGGCTTGGTATGATTGTAAATTGTCCCTAGTGTGTAGGATAGTGTTAGTGTGTGGGGATCGCTAGTCGGTCCGGACCTGGTGGGCAGAAGGATCTGTTTCCGCGCTGTATCTCTAAACTAAACACAATCAAGTCAAGTTCAAGTGCAATTGGTAGTGCAAAGGGGAAGATACAGAGTACAGAATATAGTTCTCTGCATTGTCGTGCACCAGTTCCAGAGACAAAGCCTACTGTCTGCAGCCGAGTAGAGGCGAATCAGACAGTACCCTGGTTTATGGAAGGACCGTTGAGAAGCCTCATAACACAGGGGAAGAAGCTGTTCCCGAGCCTGGTGCAGTAGATTGCCCCTCGTGTGTAGGGAGTGGATGAGAAAGTGGGATAACATAAAACTAGTGTAAATGGGTGATCGTTGGTCGGCATGGACTAGGTGGGCCGAAGGGCCTGTTCCCGTGGTGTATTTCTAAACAAAATTCAGCTGTCAGCTCATCCACCCTTCTCTCAGCTTCATATGCAACGGGACAGTGGCAGATGGGAATGTGGGAGTGGGAATGTGGGAGTGGGAATGTGAGAGTGCGACTACGAGAGTGGGAATGTGGGAGTGGGAATGTGGGAGGTGGGAATGCGGGAGGTGGGACTGCGGGGGGGGGGGGACTGCGGGAGGACGGACTGCGGGAGGACGGACTGCGGGAGGTGGGGATGTAGGAGGTGGGGATGTGGGAGTGGGTCCATACTCGTGCGTTCTGCCTCCCCCAGCCTCACGGGTCCACCTTGTGTTTTTGCGGCAGTTGAGCTGGCCAGTTGGCTGGTGCGGAACGTGACGTACGAGCTCCCCTCGTTGAGGAAGCAGATCAGCAAGTGCCAGCAACTGCAGCAAGAATACAGCCGCAAGGAGCAGGATCACATCAACAACGCCGCCTCTCTGCGCGACAAGTTCTTCGCCTCCTGCAGGCAGTTTGGAATAAAGGTACGTGGGCCCGCAGTGCGTCAGTGTAGCCATACTGTGAACAGTGGGGTAGTACCGGGACAGGCATGTGGGTCTGTGACCGCTGGTTCATATGTTTAGAGATACAGCATGGAAACAGGCCCTTCAGCACCGACCAGCGATCACCCTGTACATCAGCACTATCCTGCGCTCTAGGGATGATTTACAGAAGCCAATTAACCTAACAACCTGTACGTTTTTGGGATGTGGGAGGAAACCGAAGCACCCAGAAAAAAACAGGGAGAACATATAAACTCCGTACAGACAGCACTCGTAGTCAGGATCAAACCCGGGTCTCTGGCGCTGTGAGGCAGCAACTCTGCCGCTGCGCCACCGTGCTGCCCCACAATCGTAAGTTATGAACCATGTTCATAAGTTATAGGAGCAGAATTAGGCTATTCGGCCCGTCAAGTCTACTCCGCCATTCAATCATGGCTGATCCGTCTCTTCCACCGTTGCTGTCCAACCCGCTGAGTTCTTCCAGTAGTTTGTTTTTTTGCGGATAAGAATGTTAAACATATGTCAGCCTGAAAAAGGGTCCTGACCCGAAACATCGTCTGTCCATTCCCATCACAGATGCTGTCTGACCCGCTGAGTTCCTCCAGCGCGTTTGTTTTTTTTGCTCAAGATTCCAGCATCAGTTCGCGTATTCTCTTTAAAGGAGAAAGCAACGTAATATCAAAACTAATGTTCAGTGCTTGGAGTCTCTCACCCTGATGATGTCCTCTTGTTTGTATCTAAACAGGGTAAAGATGTCCATCAGGAGGTGCTCTCCCTGTGTAAGGACCTCCCTGCTGACCTCAGTAACATCGCCGAAGAGGCCAGAAACCTCATCGACATAATTCAGCTGTACGAAGCTTGCGTGGAGTTTGTCTGTGGCCGGTAAGAATGTGGCAGAAACTCGGCTCAGTCTCACGCTGGGGGGCTCCCGACTCCACTCCATTCCAGTGGCAACAGTGCTGAGTGCAGTGAAATGTAGTTTGCAGTCACGGGCACCCCTGGATTTATAATCAATAGACAATAGGTGCAGGAGTAGGCCATTTGGCCCTTCGAGCCAGCACCGCCATTCAATGTGATCATGGCTGATCATCCCCAATCAGCACCCCGTTCCTGCCTTCTCCCCATATCCCATGACTCCGCTATTTTTAAGAGCCCTATCTAGCGCTCTCGTGAAAGCATCCAGAGAACCTGCCTCCACCGCCCTCTGAGGCAGATTTGGCAGGGTTTGGAGTAATTAGAGATACAGCGCGGAAACAGGCCCCGCACACTAACACTACCCTACACACACTAGGGGTAATTAACCTACAAATCTGTACGCCTTTGGGAGGGAACCAAAGATCTGTGAGTAAACCCACGCGGTGACGAGGAGAACGTCCAGGCAAGCACCGGTGGCCAGGATGGAAGCGGGGTCTGCAATGCTGTAATTGTGCTGTGTTGTGGTTACAGTGTCTCTGAGCCCATCGTTCCGCTGCTGAAATACATTCAGACCAGAGGAAACACCACCGTCTACGAGTGGAGAACGGGACAGGCACCAACATCTGTGGAGCAACCGGTCAGCAAGGAGTGCGGGGAGACTCCGCCGACACAGGACACGGACACTGTGAGTGTTGACCAGACTCCCACCCTGACCCCTGCCATCTTTGACCTCCCCACCAGCAGTAATAGTCTTCAACAGTTGATATGAGGATGCCTGGAATGACCTGGGGAAGTCTGCACACAAGCTAGTTATTGTCTTGCCTTCTGACTGCACTTCACACCCACCATCCTCATCTTTGGACACCCTGTGCATAGGGGAGAGGGTAGAGCTGAAGATAAAAACATAGAAACAAAAAAATAGGTGCAGGAGTAGGCCTTTCGGCCCTTCGAGCCAGCATCGCCATTCAATATGATCACGGCTGAAATCCGTACCCCGTTCTTGCTTTTTCCCCATATCCCTTGATGTTCTGGTTGGGTTGCTCCTAGGCCGGGGCAAGCTGGCCATCGGCGAGTCACGGCGCCAGGCAGAAGAGGGCTCTGCCCGAGCCGGCTGCCTGCCCCTTTTCCGGGATTACACCCGCGCCTTTGTCCAACCATCCAGTAATCAGCTGCCTCCTCACCTGGGCCCACCTATCACTTTCCTGCCTTTGTTCAGCCCCATCTCTCTTCCAGCTCTCTCCCCCAACTACAATGAGACTGAAAAAGGGTCTCGTCCAAATCAGCACCTATTCATGTCGTCAAAAGATGTGACCATTCCATTGCTGGAGCAACTCAGCGGGACAGGCAGCATCTCTGGCTAAAAGGAATGGGTGAGACCCTACTCCAGGCTGAATTCCAACACGTGCTGTCTATTTTAGTAAACCAGCAACTTGTTTCAGTCCCTTGTTTCAACTGTGTTTAAGTTGCGATATATTAATGCAAGTAGCGATGCGTTGCATGGAGGAGCAGCATGGGCTGCCTACACTGATGTTTGTTTGCTAACTGCTGCATTCTAATGTGTTCCAGATCGACTGGGGAGACGGTGGCATGGTTGGGACTGAGCAGGCGGACGAGATTGACTGGGGCATATCAGTGGAGGGGAATACTGAGGTAAGTCACCACTGTGTGAAAGTATCTCCCTCCCACTGCTCACTCATTAGGCCATTCGACCCATCAAGTCTACTCCGCCATTCAATCATGGCTGAGCTATCTCTCCCTCTCAACCCCATTCTCCTGCCTTATCACCATAGCCCCTGACACCTGCACTAATCAAGAATTTATCTATCTCTGCCTTAAATATGTGGCAAAGAATTCCACTAATTCACCACCCACTGGTTAAAGAAATTCCTCATCATCTCCTTCTTAAAGGAATGTCCTTTAATTATGAGGCTCTGTCCTCTAGTCCTAGACTTCCACTAGTGGAAACATCCTCTCCTCATCCACTCTATCCACTTCGATAAGTTTCAATGAGATCCCCCCGCCCTCATCCTTCTAAAATCCAGCGAGTGCAGGCCCAGTGCCTCGGGGGACCTCTTTAGGAATCTGGAGACTCGTAGAAACATTGAAAATAGGTGCAGGAGTAGGCCATTCATCCCTTCAAGCCAGCACCACCATTCAATGTGATCATGGCTGATCATCCAAAATCAGTACCCTGTTCCGGCTTTCTCCCCATATCCCTTGATTCCGTTAGCCCTAAGCTAAATCCAACTCTCTCTTGAATATAACCTGTGAATTGGCCTCCACTGCCTTCTGTGGCAGAGAATTCCACAGATTCACAACTCTCTGGGGGGATAAGTTTTTCCACATCTCAGTCCTAAATGGCCCACCTCTTATTCTTAAACTGTGGCCCCTGGTTCTGGACTCCCCCAACATGTGGAATATTTTTTCCTGCATCTAGCCTGTCCAAGCCCTTAAGAGTTTTCTATGTTTCTGTAAGACTCCTGAGCCTGTATGAGTTTTCATTGTATATTTCCTTGTGCTTTATTGTTGGATGTCCAGAGACCTGGTGCTGACCTCATTGACTGGGGAGATGACACAAGTGCTGCTGTTGAAATCAAAGTAGTGGATTGTGCTGATGAAGGTGTGTTTCATAAACTCCTGTTACTGATCCATGAACAGTGATACAAGCAGGTCACCTACCTCATCCTGTCATGGCCAGATATGTGAGTGGGGTTATCTGCACTAAATGTTGTTCCCTTTAACCTTCGCTTGTACACTGTGGCATGACGGCATGATTGTATTTGCATTTAGTTTAATTTAGTTAAGAGACACAGTGTGGACACAGGTCCTTTCGCCCACCTTGTCCGCACCGACCAGCGACCACCTGTACACTAGTTCTTCCCTACACACTAGGGACGATTCACAGAAGCCAATTGACCTAAAAAACCCTGCACGTCTTTGGAATGTGGGAGGAAACCGGAGCACCTGGAGAAAACCCACACGGTCACAGGAAGAATGTGCAAACTCCGTACAGACAGCACCCGAGCTCAGTATCGGAACCCGGGTCTGTCGCGCTGCAAGAGAGCAACGTTACCGCTGCGCCCCCATGCCGCTCTATCTAGTCTTTTTTTAATAGATAGCACGCAAACATAAGCTTTTCACTGGACCTCAGTACACATGACAATAATAAACTAAACTAAACTCATTTAGGTTCCGACTTGCTACTCTCTCACATGTGTCTTTTGATGTGTTACGGTTAAATACTCTGACTTGTGGCTGGATAAAGTGAGAGGCGGTGTTATCTGGCTCAGGAGCCTGGCGCTGGAGGATTTGTTCTCAGGTTAAGGTTTTGGCGCCGACCTGTAGGGGGTATGGCTGCCTAGCCTGCAGCTGTCTGTTTTTCATTTCTTTTTTCTTATTTTTAGTTAGTTTAGTGTTTTGATTTTAAGGAGTTCTAGCTTTTTTATGTGTGAGGAGGGGGGGGGGAAGTGGGAAACTAATTTTCAGGGTCCCTACCTGGTCGGAGATGCAGCTTTTCTCCGGGCTGCACTTTCGACCCGTCCTCGCGGCCTACCAGCGGGCCTGGAGCGGTATTTCCTGAGGGGACCGCCCGGTGCATCGGTGGCGGCGGCTGCGGAGCTGCGGGTCCGAGGAGCGAGTGGACCGCCCGGAGCATCGGCATCGGCGGCACCGGCATCGGCGGCGGCGACGGAGCTGCGGGTGTGAGGACGGCGGTGCAGCGCTGGAGCGCCATTGCGGGGCGGGCGGTGCCTTGCCTGGGTCGCCGCGCTGGAACTCCGGTGAGCTGGGACCGGCGTTAAAAACATCGCGGAGTGCGGGCGGCGGCGCTGAACTTTACATCGGGAGCCTGGGATCTCGCGACGAGATCGCCAGTTGAGCTCCATTCGGCGCGGCCTTGTCGGCTCCGGAAGCCACGGTCTCGAGTAGGGAGGCGGCCGTTCCAGGGTTCCCATGCCGCTGAGAGGACTCTACCGACGCCGGAACATCATCACCCGGCGAGGACGGCCTGGAACATTGGGCCTCCGTAGAGGCAACTGTGGAGGCCTCAATAGGCCCGACTATGGGTGGACATTGGGGATGGGACTGGACTTTGTGCCTTCCCCCATAATGGGAACCATTGTGGGGGGATGTTTTTATGTTACAGCTATTTATTATTGTTATGTTTGTATTCTTTTTTATGTGCTGCATTGGCAAAAGGAATTTCACTACATCTAGGTGTATGTGACAATAAATCAACCTTTGAACCTTTGAACATTTAAGTCTGAGATGGGAGAGTTCTGCACTCAGGAGGTTGTGAATCCATGGCTTTCTCCTCCCCAACTAAACCAAAGCCTTCCAATCCTGGTGAATCTTTTCCACATGCAGGGGAATCAGCACCGTGGTTGGCACAGACATTGTGGGCCAAAGGGCCTGTGCCATGTACTAACTCCACAAACCACAAAGAACGATTGGATCAGGGTCGAAGATAGACACAAGGAGCTGGAGTAACTCAGCAGCTCAGGCAGCATCTCTGGAGAGAAGGAATGGCTGACGTTTCGGATGGAGACACTTCTTCAGACTGAAGAAGGGTCTCCACCCAAAACGTCACCCATTCCTTTTCTCCAGAGATGCTGCCAGTCCCGCATATGCAGTGTGTCTACTGTGTAAACCAGCATCTGCAGTTCCTTCCTACACATTGGAGTTGGGGTCGTTGGTGTTGGGAGGCAGCAGCTCTGTTAGTTACTCCACTGTGCCAGGATTGATAGATTTTCTAATAAAAAGGTGTTAAGGGACATGGGGAAAAGATAATAGGATTTAGGTCACAGATTGGCCACAGTCTCATTCATATGTTGGGGCCTTCGGATGAAGTCTCTTTGAAGGGAGGCAATAATTCTTTGGCCACCAGGTGGCAGTACTGACTAGAGAATGTTATCTAGACTTGTAATGTGTATGACTGAGGGAGACTTACACATTCTTGGTTTAGATTGGAGTATTAGTTGAGAGATACAGCATGGAAACAGGCCCTAGTTCCACCCACCAAGTCCACGCCGATCATCGATCACAATAGTTCTATGTTGGCTCATTTTCTCATCCATTCCCTCCACACTAGGTGCAATGGTGGGCACGGTTATGTGATGCTTCGGGTAGGGAGCCTTCTTCATGTAAATTGACTATCTGAAGAAGGATCCTGACCAGAAATCCCACATTCACATCCACTCCCTACACTCTAGGGTCAATTTACAGAGGGCCGATTAACCGACAAACCTTCACGTCTTTGGGATGTGGGAGGAAACCGGAGCACCCGGAGGAAACCCACGCGGTCACAGGGAAAACATGCAAACTCCACACAGACTGCACCGAGGTCAGGATCGAACCAGGTTCTCTGGGGCTGTGAGGCAGTGACTCTACCAGCTGTGCCACTGTGATGTCCTATTTCCTTCGCTCCTTAGATGCTGCCGCACCCACTGAGTTTCTCTAGCATTTTTGTCTACCACTGTGGTGCCCTTATGAACTTTAAAATTATTTGAGAATTAATATCTGTCAGTAATGGTATTATTCACTTCTGAGTCCCAATACCAAAATATCAAATGTATGAATGAAGCTGTAATAATTCCACTTGGACTAATTATGAGTAATATTTCAATGTTATCTGAGCATTTTAAAATTGCAATCTGACTCTTTCTGCCAGTTGAAGTTGTCCTTAATGTTTCTAGGTGATGGTGTGGCGAGGGGGAAAGATGCAGTCAGCATCCTGGAGCAGACAGAGACCCGGAACCAGTTCATCAATGAGCTGATGGAGGTAACCAGCTCACATATATACTCACAGCCTGTGTGGAGTGTGGCCCCTCAGGTTCCTATTATATCTTTCCCCTCTCTCCTTAAACCAATGTTCTCTGGGATCCTGATTTCCCCCACCCTGAGGTAAAAGGCTCTGTGCATTCACCCTATGTATCCCCTCATGATCTGTAGACACCTCCATAAGATCACTCCTCATCCTCTTGCACTTCAAAGAATCCTGGAATATGCAGGACGTTTGTTTCACACAGTGGATGGTGAGTGCCTGGAACATGCTGCCTGGGGTAATGGTGGAGGCAGATACGATAGTAGATTAGTTTACATTCAAAATACAGCGCGGAAACAGGCCCTTTGGCCCAGCGAATCCACGCCAACCAACGATCCCCGCACACTCACACCATCCTACACACACTAGGGACAATTATATCAAGCCTATAAACCTGTACGTCTTTGGAGTGTTGGAGGAAACCGGTGATTCTGGAGAAAACCCACGTGGTTGAGGGGAGAACATGCAAACTCCGTACAGACAGCACCCGCGTAGTCAGGATCAAATCCGGGTCTCTGGCGCTGTGAGGCAGCAACTCTACCGCTGAGCCACAGTGCTGCTGTCTTTAAGAAGCATTTGGATATGGAGGGATATGGATCATGAGCATGCAGAAGAGATTAGTTTAAATTGGCATTGTGCTTAGCAGGGGCATTGTGGACTGAACAACCTGTTCCTGTGCAGTTCTGTCTCGACCCACAATTGCACCTATAAGCGAGCTTGTCATCTCGCGCTTGCAATGAACCATGGGATTTGTCAACGGTGATTCAAGATGAACAAAGAATGTATTGGATTCATACAAGCGATCAACCACCGAAAGCAAGTCAGGAATATCACTGACTGCCTTAATACCTGTAGCACAAATAGCGAGCTTTGCCCCAATATAGCAGTAGGCAGACCCACCTCCATGTCACCCACTACCTTTCACCAAATCCAACCCTTATTGTTAATGCAATCATAATGTGAACTGTGGGCTCAGGGTCCATTCAGACTGAATAGTTCACTCTGGAGGCTGGACCGCCTCCATCAAGTCTCAGACAGCAGAGGCGTGAGGGCAAGTTTCTCCGCTGACTTGAGTAGCCCTAAGCTAATTGTAGCAAGGTCTGAATATTCAACATTGTTAGCACGCCCTACAATGAAGTGGACCTGATCACTCACTCGCTCACTCACTCACTCACCAGAAGCTGCTGCCGTTGTTGTCCCCATCGGTCTGGTCTGGTCTCAAGACGATGGCTGGCCCAGGTGAAGGGAATCAGGTCAAGTCTGGCGTCACCTGCCAAATCGCCGCAGAGTAACCACCTGGCTCCGGTAGCAACTCCGCCTGGCTCCGGTAGCAACTCTCCCCACCACGGCCAAAGTCAGGCAGCAACTATCCCCAGCGGAGAGGCTGCGGACACCACCCCCGCAACTGTGTGCAAACGTGAACAGCTCTCTGTGGGGCCGAGGGAGGGATGCAGCACCTTATCTATCTCCGCACGCAGGTCGCTAGGTCCAAAGTCAACGCGGCAAAGTGGGGAGACCTGTGACTTGGGCGAAACAGCAGCTGTGCAGGACATTTTGATGCCCCCACTGAGGTGGGTTCCACACAGTGCAAATCTTGCCTGTGCCAACATGTCGATGCTGAAATATACTCTTTATGTTGGGATAACTATTACGTTTAGTCTAAGTGGCTCCCACGAGTGGAAAAGCGGAAGAAAATAGTAAGTTTATGTAGCAGTTAAGTGTCTGGGAGCTGAGCTCATTCTCCACCTCTGTAAGCTCCTACTGATTCATGATGAAATATTTACTCTGCTGCAGCATCCTCCAGCCAGCAGGTGTTAATCACAGGTCCTGTGTGATTAGCCCAACTAAATTTCTTCCACGACTTAACTAGCCCTAAGCTAATTGCAGCAAATCAACTGATTAGTCAGGAGACCCGTGAGTAAGTTCTGTACGACACAACTTTACTTACACATGTACCCGCTCAACTCATTCAGAAGTCAACAAACGTGCACGCAGCCCGTGGCCATGGACTAGTATAGTGAGAGGTGAAAACCCCACAAATACTTTTCATATTATCTATTGATAGTTATAGAAATCATACATTTCATTTCATTACCCCCCCTTCCCCCAAACAAAATCAACACAAAATGGTTGATGTTCTTCGCCACGATCTCGCTCACTCACCGAAGCGGGCCAAGGAAAAGCCAATAAAACCACCAAAATCATCGTAGTTTTATACAAATCAACCATAAATACACCTAGTTAATAGTTTTGAAAGCAGTATTTTTCTTACCTCAAAGAAGCAAAACTGGAAAATCCGTATGAAACGCAGGTCAAAACAATTATGGATCGTAATGTATACACACAGTAGCTCAGCTGCCGAGAACGTTTATCCTGAATGACCCATGACCTGAGCAAACTCACGCATGTGCAGTTGTAATAACAAACTTGCTTATTCCTTCTCTCCAGAGTTGCTGTCTGACCCGCTGAGTTACTCCAGCTTTTTGTGTCTATCTTCTGTATTGTTCGGCGTTCTGTGGCTGCTGGTTTGCTTATTGCTTGTCGATCTTGTCCCCACCAGCTCCAGGTGTTCTTGACCCAGCGAATCGCGGAGATGAGGGAGGAGGCTGACATCCTCTCCATAAACCAGTTTCAGACAGCACCCGCTGCCGTACAGTGCCAGGACGTTGCCAGCTCCACCGCCATGCTGACGCTGGTGGGCGATATTGTCCAGAGACTGACTGAGGTGAAGATGCGTCACCTGCTCCTGATCCACGCTTCCCCCAGGTCAGTGACTACAGCTCTCGTATCCTTCTTCCTCAAAGTTTACGTTCTGCAAAGGACACAATTACGTACTGACTGGTGCTCTTCTGATGCCACAGGTATGTTGACCGTGTGACTGAACTCCTCCAGCAGAAGCTAAAACAGGCAGAGGCGGTGGGTGGAAAGCAGCACCTGATGGTCCAGAAGAGGCAAGAGTCTCTGGAGGAACAGGCAAACCTGGAGCCCAAACTAGATCTCCTAATCCAGAGAACGAAAGAGCTGAAGAAGCTGGTAAGTAACAAGTGTCGGAGCAGTAGTGATTGGGCTTAAACCCCCATCACATTTAAAGAGAGACGTAGACAGAGGCTGGTTTACAAAAATAAGACAAAAAGTGCTGGAGTAACTCAGCGGGTCAGGCAGCATCTCTGGAGAACGTGGATAGATGTCATTTCTGGTCGGGGCCTTTCTTCAGACTGATTGTAGTGGGGGGGGGGGGGGGATAAATAGTAGGAAGGGAGATGGGCGCAGGACAAAGCCTGGCAAGTGATAGGTGTATACAGGCAAGGAAGGTTTTGAATTGGCTGATGGGTGGACGAAGGCTAGAGATAAAAACTCCGCACAGACAGCAACCAAGGTCAGGATCGAACCTGCGCCTCTAGCTCAGGCAGCAACTCTACCGCTGCCCCACTGTGCCGCCCCCAATCACAATGCTGGAGTAACTCAGCGGGTCAGGCAACATCTCTGGAGAAAAGGAATAGGTGACTTTCCTGGCCATGAACCTTCTTCAGACCCGAAACGCCACCTATTCCTTTTCTCCAGAGATGTTGCCAGACCCGCTGGGTTACTCCAGCATTCTGTGTCCATCTTCGGTGTACACCAGCGTCCGCAGTTCCTTCCTGCACGATTCCAGTGTGGGGATGGATTTAAGGAGAGAATGTTTCGGCAGTTCCAGCCCCCACCACCGGGTGTCATCAAGGCCTATGTTTCCACCCACCCTCCACAACCCTGGGGGAACCCAAGTCTTTCCGACTTTCTTTCGAAATATTCAAGCTTCGGCATGCCGCTGTTTTAGGAGCTTTGATTAGTACGGGTGTCAGGGGTTATGGGGAGAAGGCAGCAGAATAGAAACATAGAAAATAGGTGCAGGAGTAGACAATTCGGCCCTTCGAGCCTGCACCGCCATTCAATATGATCAAGGCAGAACATCCAAAATCAGCACCACGTTCCTGCCTTCTCCCCATATCCCATGATTCTTTTAGCCCTAAGAGCGATATCTAGCTCCTTCTTGAAAACATCAAGTGAATTGGCCTCCACTGCCTTCTGTGGCAGAGAATTCCACAGATTCACAACTCTCTGGTGAAAAGGTTTTCCCTCATCTCAGTCCCAAATGGCCTACCCCTTATTCCTAATCTGTGACCCCTGGTTCTGGACTCCCCCAACATGGGGAACATTTTTCCTGCATCTAGCCTGTCAAATCCCTTAAGAATTTTAAATGTTTTATGAGGTTCGGAGGGAGAGATAGGTCAACCTTGATTGAATGGCAGAGTAGACGTTGGGCCTATTTCTGCTTATATCACTTATGAACTTAAGACAACGTCAATGCACTTTGGTGAAATCCTTCTGCTCCACTTACTCTTTCAGATCGAGGCCGATATCTCCAAACGGTATCAGAACCGGCATGTGAACCTGATGGGGGTCTTTGTCTAATCCCTGCCATGCTCTGGAAATGTTTATTTATTTGTTATACGCTTGTGGAGTTAATGTTCGCACCAAAGTGGATGGAAGAGTGGACCAAAAGTTTAATGCACACAGAATATTCTGGAACCTGTTGTTGCAGGCGGACCTAAGGTTTTGGAGTTTAGTTCGCCATCTTTTCCTCACAAATAGTTGGGAAAAGCTTAGAAACCCTTCTGAATAAACAAAGTATAACAGATTTAATGTTTGTTGCTGATACTTCAACTGTGTGACTGAAGACAGACACAAACTGCTGGAGTAACTCAGTGGGACAGGCAGCATCTCTGGAGAGAAGGAATGGGTGATGTTTCGGGTCGAGACACTTCCTCAGTGTGAGGAAGGGTCTCGACCCGAAACGTCACCTCCTCCTTTTCTTCAGAGGTGCTGCCTGACGAAGGGATCTGACCCCATGTTGATTAATGGCGGCGCCCGCATGTGTAATAAATGTAGAAGGAATCTCGCTGTGCAGTTGGAGACGTGACTAATAAAACACCTTGTCTACTGACCCGAAATGTCACCTATTCCTTTTCTTCAGAGATGCTGTTTGACCCGCTGAGTTACTCCAGCACTTTGTGTCTATCTTTGATGTAAAACAGCATCTGCAGTTCCATCCTACACGGTTCATCTTGATTGAAAGATGCAGCATGGAAACAGGCCATTCGGCCCATCGAGTCCACGCCGACCATCGATGATCCGTTCACACCAGTTCTATCTTATCATCCACTCTCCACACGCTCAGGGCAGTGTACAGCGAGTCAGTTAATCTACAAGCCCACATGTCTTTGGGATGTGGGAGGAAACCGGAGCATCCGGAGGACCCAGGGAGAACGTACAAACTCCACACAGATAGCACCCGAGGTCAGGATGGAACCTGGGTCTCTGGTGCTGTGAGGCAGCAACTCTAACCCTCTGTGTCACAGTGCCCACAGATACAAACCCCACCCAGCATCTCTGGCTAACTGTAACGCAGACTGTGAAATCGGAGTTCCAGCAATGAAACGGAATGAACCCCCACCCTAGTTCCTGATTTGAAGGGAGTGCAGCGTAGGTTCGCCAGGTTATTTCCCGGGATGGCGGGACTGACATATGTTGAAAGAATGGGTTGATTGGGCTTGTATTTACTGGAATTTAGAAGGATGAGAGGGTATCTGATAGAAACATATAAAATTCTTAAAGGATTGGACGGGCTAGATGCAGGAAAAAACATTCCGACGTGGGGGGGGGGGGGGCGGGGGGGGAAAGAGTCCAGATCCGGGGGTCACAGTTTAGGAATAAGGGGTGGGCCATTTAGGACAGAGATGAGGAAAAACATCCCCCCAGAGAGTTGTGAATCTGTGGAATTCTCTGCCACAGAAGGCAGTGGCGGCCGATTAGTTGGATGTATACCAGAGAGACTTAGATTTTGCTCTTAGGGCTAAAGGAATCAAGGGATATGGGGAAAAAGCAGGAACGGGATACTGATTTTGGATGATCAGCCATGATCACATTGCATGGCAGTGCTGGCTCAAAGGGCCGAATGGCCTACTCCACCTATTTTTCTATGTCTTACCTGTTCCACTGTTCACATATTTGTATCGCTCTCGTTAACACATCTTCCCCACCCAACAATGGGCCATTGTGGGCTCCACCGTTCCTTGGGCAAGTGTCACAGGCCCTGCTTTGTTCTGGCCTTTACTCGCTTCCGCTTTCTCTCTCCCCCCCACCCCCCTCCCAACTCTATCTGTCAGTCTGAAGAAGTGTCTCGACCCGAAATGTCACCTATTTCTTTTCTCCAGAAATACTGCCTGACCCACTGAGTTACACCAGCATTTTGTTTCCCAGAATGAAAGGCGTCCCAAGGCATCTTGAACCCCATGGGATGAGGTTGAGTGATAGAGGTGGTCACAATAGACAATAGGTGCAGGAGTAGGCCATTCGGCCCTTCGAGCCAACACAGCCATTCAATGTGATCATGGCTGATCATCCCCAATCAGTACCCCGTTCCTGCCTTCTCCCATATCCCCTGACTCCGCTATTTTTAAGAGCCCTATCTAGCTCTCTCTTGAAAGCATCCAGAGAACCTGCCTCCAGAGACAGAGAATTCCACAGACTCGCCACTCTCTGTGAGAAAAAGTGTTTCCTCGTCTCCGTTCTAAATGGCTTACTCCTTATTCTTGAACTGTGGCCCCTGGTTCTGGACTCCCCCAACATCGGGAACATGTTTCCTGCCTCTAGCGTGTCCAAGCCCTTAACAATCACCAGTCACGGAAATGAACACCATCAGAACTTGAAGCATTTTACTCCAGTTTCACAAGCCCACCGTTGTGGCACACAAGCAAACATTTGGCCATGCAGCCCATCGAGTGTAGTCCACCATTCGATCATGGCTGATCTATTTTTCCCACTCAACCCCATTCTCCTGCTTTCTCCCCATAAACTTTGACGTCCGTACTAATCAAGTGAAGATGTCAAAGGTCACGGGACGGTTGCCACGGTAGCTGTTATTTGGTGATATTTTCCGTTCCCTTTGGTTTCAAGGTCAGTTTAATGTCGTGTACCAATTAAGGTACAGTGATACGCGCTTTACCATCCAGCCATACAACAAACAAAGCAACAAGACACACAACTACATAAAAGTAAGCATAAACTTCCACCACAGCGGATTCATAGAAACATAGAAAATAGGTGCAGGAGTAGGCCATTCGGCACTGCACCGCCATTCAATATGATCATGGCTGATCACCGAACTCAATATCCTGTACCTGCCTTCTCTCCATACCCCCTGATCCCTTTAGCCACAAGGGCCACATCTAACTCCCTCTTAAATATAGCCAATGAACTGGCCTCAACTACCTTCTGTGGCTAAGAATTCCACAGATTCACCGCTCTCTGTGTGATTTTCTTTTTCTCATCTCGGTCTTAAAAGATTTCCCCCTTACCCTTAAACTGTGACCCCTTGTTCTGGACTTCCCCAACATCGGGAACAATCTTCCTGCATCTAGCCTGTCCAACCCCTTAAGAATTTTGTGAGTTTCTTTAAGATTCCCCCCTCAATCTTCTAAATTCCAGCGAGTACAAGCCGAGTCTATCCAGTCTTTCTTCATATGAAAGTCCTGCCATCGCAGGAATCAGTCTGGTGAACCTTCTCTGTACTCTGTCTATGGCAAGAATGTCTTTCCTCAGATTGGGAGACCAAAACTGTACACAATACTCCAGGTGTGGTCTCACCAAGGCCCTGTACAACTGCAGTAGAACCTTCCTGTCCCTATACTCAAATCCTTTTGCTATTCCCCACGTTCCTCACTGTGATGGAAGGCAATAAAGTTAAAACTTCTTCCTCTTAATTCCCTCACGGGCGGTGCAGTCGAAGCTCCCGCGTCGGGCGATTGAAGCTTGGAGTTCCCGAAGTCGGGCTCTAACCAGAGACCGCCAGCTCCGCGATGTTAAAGTCCGCAGACTCCCACGGTGGAGCTCTCAGCAAAAGCTGCCAACTCCTCGATGTTAGGCCGCAGTGTAGACGGAGATACGATACGGAAAATAAATCACATCTCCGTCGAGGTAAGAAATTAGAAAAAAGTTTCCCCCAACCCCACCCCCCACGTAAAACAATCTAAAGACCACTAAAACATTTTTTTTTTTTTTTTTTAAATAATTTTATTTATTAGAAGTACAGTACATTACAATAGTACACGCCAAATATATCTTATTACATTTATTGTACCACTTCATTTTTTAAGCTTTAAAAAGAGAGAGAAATAAAGAAAGTGAGAGAAAGTCGTGATATTGGGAAAGAGTGATCAAAAAGATAGACCCATTGAGCAAAGACTTAGGGAAAAAAGTTAAGAAATAGGCCATAGAAAAGAAGAAAAAGAAAAAGAAACAAAAGCTCTATTATGAAGACCGCGCAAAAAGGGATATACCAACTTCGTATTTTTCATACTTTTAACACATGCAAACAATCAACAAAAGAAGGAAGGGACAGACAGACTGTTGGCGAGGCAGCCATTGTTGGCGCCACCCGATGGATCATCAATAATTATCAAGCCAAAGAATAAAATGAAAATTAAATGGTTGCTAACACTTTTCTCAGCTTAGATACATGTTGGCCCAAACTCTGCTGAATGGGTTTATTCCACAAATAGCAACTTGTCCTCCATGACCTTTGTGTCAAATTTGCAGTAAAATGAGAACTGTGCTTTGGAATAAGGTTCTGCTCCAGCCAGCACACAGCTGAACGGCACTGTGTGTTTACCAGAGGCAAGCCGAGGACATTGTCCCCATCCTAGTGTGAGAGTGTGATGCTGCTGCTGCTGCTGCTGCTGCCTTCTGTACAGCTGCCAGTGCTCCCTTGGGTTCCCCGTGAGTTGTGACAGTAAAGATGTGATACCATCCACCAAGTCTCATCTGCCGACTGTGACAAGGCCAGCAGATGTGTGCGGAGCTAGAGTTGTGAGTTGCACACCCAGGGACACTTCACTATTGACACAAACTGTCGGGGGGGGTGGTGGAGATGGGAGGGGTACTCTGTGGGGGGGGGGGGAGGGCAGCAATTTGAAGGGATGATTTAATAGCCGCATGCCATCCTTCAGTACCATAGTACAGACATATCACAGCAAGGTCTGACAAAAGGTTTCTGACCCATTCTTCAATAATGGCGATGCCATCATGTGTAATATATGCAAAAAGAATCAGTGGAATTCTTTGCCACAGAAGGCCAAGTCAGTGGATATTTTTAAGGCAGAGATAGATAAGATTCTTGATTAGTATGGGTGTCAGAGGTTATGGGGAGAAGGCAGGAGAATGGGGTTAGGAAGAAGAGATAGATCAGCCATGATTGAATGGCGGGGTAAACTTGATGGGCCGAATGGCCTAATTCTACTCCTATCACTTATGAATATTGCATTGTGCAGTTCCCTACATGACAAATAAAGCACCTTTTCTATTGACACGAAACGTCACCTATTCCTTTTTCCAGAGATATTGCCTGACCCACTGAGTTACTCCATCATTTTGTGTCTATCTTCGGTGTAAACCAGCATCTGCAGTTCTTTCCTACACATATTACAGCACATTGCGTCTGGGATGTTTTTTACAAACCAACCTCCCATCCATCGACTTCATCTACACTGCACGCTGCCTCGGCAAGGCCAGCAGCATAACCAAGGACCAGTCTCACCCTGGTCACTCCCTCTTCTCCCCTCTCCCATAGAAACATAGAAAATAGGTGCAGGAGTAGGCCATTCGGCCCTTCGAGCCTGCACCGCCATTCAATATGATCATGGCTGATCATCCAACTCGGTATCCTGTACCTGCCTTCTCTCCATACCCCTCTGATCCCTTTAGCCACAAGGGCCACATCTAACTCCCTCTTAAATATAGCCAATGAACTGGCCTCCCATTGGGCAAGAGGTATTGAAGTGTGAAAACGCACACCTCCAGATTCAGGGACAGTTTCTTCCCAGATATTCTGAGGCAAATGAACCATCCAACCAACAACAAGAGAGTGGTCCCGAACTACCATCTACCTCATTGGAGACCCTCGGACTATCTTTAATCAGACTTCACTGGACTTCACATTGCACTTTACGTAATTCACTTTATCGTGTATCTGTACACTGGACATCTCGATTGTAATCATGTATTGTCTTTCCGCTGACTGGTTAGCACGCAACAAAAGCTTTTTCCTATCCATGTACCTGCCCAAATGTATTTTAAATGTGGTGATGGGACCTGTCTCTACCTCCTCTGGCAGCTCGTTCCTTGCACCCAACACCCCTTGTGTGAAAAACGTGTCCCTCAGGTTCCTATTGAGTTTTTCCCCTCTTACCTTAAACCTGTGTCCTCTGGCCTTGATTCCCCGACTCTGGATAAACGAGTCACCATTTACCATATATATTCCACTCATGATTTTGTACACCTCTGTAAGATCATCCCTCATCCTCTTGCGCTCCAAGGAATAAAGTCCTAGCCTGCCCAACCTCTCCCCTGGGGATCAGGCCCTGGCTCCAGGCAACATCCTTGTCAACCTTTCCAACTTTCCAACAGTGATAGACAAATTCTTGATTAGGACGGGTGTCAAGGGTTATGGGGAGAAGGCAGGAAAATGGGATTAGGAGGCAGAGATCAGCCATGATTGAATGGCAGAGTAGACTCGATGGGCCGAATGGCCGAACTATAGCTTGTGAACTTGACATCTTTTCTATAACATAGAAACATAGAAAATAGGTGCAGGAGTAGGCCATTCGGCCCTTCGAGCCTGCACCGCCATTCAATATGATCATGGCTGATCATCCAACTCAGTATCCTGTACCTGCCTTCTCTCCATACCCCTTGATCCCTTTAGCTACAAGGGCCACATCTAGCTCTCTCTTAAAAATAGCCAATGAACTGGCCTCAACTATCTTCTGTGGCAAGGTGATCAACACAATACCGCAAACGTGCCTCACCAATAAAACATTCTTGCCTCTTTCCTCCCACACTCCAAAAACGTATGAGTTTGTAGGTTAATTGGCTTCAGTGAAATTGTAAATTGTCCCTGGTGTGTGTGTGGGATAGTGTAAGTGTGCGGGGATCGCTGGTCGGCACGGACTCGGTGGGCCAGAGGGCCTCTTTCCGCTCGTATCTTTAAACCGAACTAAACCAGGTTTTAGTTGTAGGGTTACAGCATGGAAACAGGCCCTTCGGCCCAGCGAATCCATCCTAATCTGAGGAAGGACATTCTTGCCATAGAGGGAGTACAGAGAAGGTTCACCAGACTGATTCCTGGGATGTCAGGACTTTCATATGAAGAAAGACTGGCTTGTACTCGCTAGAATTTAGAAGATTGAGGGGGGATCTTCTAGAAACTTACAAAATTCTTAAGGGGTTGGACAGGCTAGATGCAGGAAGATTGTTCCCGATGTTGGGGAAGTCCAGAACAAGGGGTCACAGTTTAAGGATAAAGGGGATATCTTTTAGGACTGAGATGAGAAAAACATTTTTTACACAGAGAGTGGTGAATCTGTGGAATTCTCTGCCACAGAATGTAGTTGAGGCCAGTTCATTGGCTATATTTAAGAGGGAGTTAGATGTGGCCCTTGTGGCTAAAGGGATCAGGGGGGATGGAGAGAACGCAGGTACAGGATACTGAGTTGGATGATCAGCCATGATCATATTGAATGGCGGTGCAGGCTCGAAGGGCCGAATGGCCTACTCCTGCACCTATTTTCTATGTTTCTATCATGTTTCTATGCCCAGCAATGCCGCAGAAAGTGCAGCTTTAAAGACTACTATCCCTCGCTCATGAACGGCTCTGTGTAAATGGACATAATTCCCGTCTAGTGAATGACATTGCCATTGTGATGGTGAAACAATGATCTTTGGCCCAGTTGACTTTTCATTGAGTCCCGTCAGTGACCAGTGTGTGTTGGGTGAAATCGGCGTCAGAAGTCGTATAATGGAGGTGCTGTTTGCCATTCAGCGTTGATTGACTGGTGGGTCACTGGTTGCAGGTCTACACCTCGCTGGGTTAGGCTGTTGTGTTTCTGGTTCACCGGGCTCTTTAACTCACTCGCTGCTCAACACCCTGCAGGTTGGCGGGGCAACCAGGGAAAGATTCGAGCCCATGCAGTTGTGGAATTGTGGCCCTGGTGTGTTGCATGTGTGTGATCCCTGCAAGGGAACTCTTCCCCTCCTGTCCATTGCCATCAAAGGCCATCAAACGGGCATGTGTAAGAGACGCCTGTCACCCACCCTGTCCACTGGCAATTCGATCTGCCCCTCACAAGCTGCCCCTGGTTTTTTTTAATCCCTCTCCAGTTCATGGCCCTGGGCTGCAGAGAACACATTCCTCACAAATCCTTTCCCAGAGACTCAATCAGTTTATCAGTTTAGTTTATTGTCACGTGTACCGAGGGGGGATCTTATAGAAACTTACAAAATTCTTAAGGGGTTGGACAAGCTAGATGCAGGAAGATTGTTCCCGATGTTGGGGAAGTCCAGAACAAGGGGTCACAGTTTAAGGATAAAGGGAAAATCTTTTAGGACTGAGATGAGAAAAACATTTTTCACACAGAGAGTGGTGAATCTCTGGAATTCCCTGCCACAGAATGTAGTTGAGGCCAGTTCATTGGCTATATTTAAGAGGGAGTTAGATGTGGCCCTTGTGGCTAAAGGGATCAGGGGGTATGGAGAGAAGGCAGGTACAGGATACTGAGTTGGATGATCAGCCATGATCATATTGAATGGCGGTGCAGGCTCGAAGGGCCGAATGGCCTACTCCTGCACCCATTTTCTATGTTTCTATGTTGCGTGCTATCCAGTCAGTGGAAAGACAATACGTGATTACAATCGAGCCATTTACAGTGTATAGATACATGATAAGGGAATGTGTAGGAAGGAACTGCAGATGCTGGTTCACACCAAAGATAGACACAAAATGCTGGAGTAACTCAGCGGGACAGGCAGCGTCTCTGGAGAGAAGGAATGGGTGACGTTTCAGGTCGAGACCAACCCAAAACGTCACCCATTCCTTCTCTCAAGAGGTGCTGCCTGTCACGCTGAGTTACTCCAGCATTGTGTGTCTATCTTCAGGATTAAGGAATAACATTTATCACTGGGGTCTCCCTGTGTCTCATCATCACATATCACAGTACAGCACAGGCCCTTCGGCCCACTAGGTCTGTGCCGACACGATGCCAAGATAAACTAATCTCTTCTGCATGCACGTGATCCGTATCCCTTCATATCCATGTGCCTATCTAAAAGCCTCCTAAACATCGCTATCATATCTGCCTCGACCACCAGCCCCGGTGCGTTACAGACAAGCTCTGTGTAACATACTTGCTACGCACATCGCAATTAAAGTTTATCTGGGTTTAGTTTCGTTTTAGTTTATTGACCATAGGTGCAGGAGTAGGCCATTCGGCCCTTCGAGCCAGTTGTGGTATGTGATATGTCAATATGATCATGGCTGATCATCCCCAATCAGTACCCCGTTCCTGCCTTCTCCCCATATCCCCTGACTATCTTTAAGAGCCCTATCTAGCTCTCTTTTGAAAACATCCAGAGAACCTGCCTCCACCGCCCTCCGAGGCAGAGAATTCCACAGACCCACCACTCTCTGTGAGCAAAAGTGTTTCCTCGTCTCCGTTCTAAATGGCCTACTCCTTATTCTTAAACTGTGGCCCCTGGTTCTGGACTCCCCCAACATCGGGAACATGTTTCCTGCCTCTAGTGTGTCCAAGCCCTTAGCAATCTTATATATTTCAATGAGATACCCTCTCATCCTTCTAAACTCCAGAGTGTACAAGCCCAGCTGCTCCATTCTCAGTTTAGATATACAATGTGGAAACAGGACACAGGCCATTCTGCCCACCGAGTCCATGCCGACCATCAAGCCCCTGTTCTCACGAGTTCTATGTTATCCCACATTTGCATCCACTCTCTTCACACTAGGGGCACTTTAACAGAGGGCTAATTAACCTACAAACCCACACATACCACAACAGTAGAGTTACTGTCTTACAGCACCGGAGACCCGGGTTCGATCCCGACTAGGGGTGCTATCTGTACGGAGTTTGTACGTTTTCGTTGTGACCTCGTGGGTTTTCTCCAGGAGCTTCAGTTTCCTCCCACACTCCAAAGACAGACAGGTTTGTAGGTTAATTGGCTTGCTATAAATGTAAATTGTCCCTGGTGCGTGCAGGATAGTGTTAGTGTGCGGGGGATCGCTGGTCGGGCGCGGACTCGGTGGGCTGAAGGGCCTGTTTCCGCACTGCATCTCCAAACCAAACATGACATTAACGCACCATTGAACGCATTGGACATGGTTAAATTGCAACGGCATAATTCCCGTGCCCTACCCCTCCCCCCCCAAGTTTCAGAGTGAGCACTGCTGCTTGGAATAACTTTTGACAATCCGAAAAGAAAATTATCCAACTAGGAATCATAATTAATAAAAAATAAATTCATAGCCCCCCGAGTTCAATGTAGTAAAACTCACTCTGACATCCCCGATGGTTAACATTCCCCAGCTGTGTTCCACGGCCACAGAGCAACTCTAAATTAAAAAGTTACCAAGGTAACGTGCACTACCCGCCGCACAACTGCACGGGGCTGCGTGGTATTCAGTATCATACCTGGAGAATGCACGGATTTGCATAAATCCAATCACCATGTCCTCAAGTCAGTAATCACCCTTAATAACCTCCCCCTGACAATCAATTTTCAATTAAATTAAACGACTTGCTCCCCTGAATATAAAGAACCCTGTTTCTGACCTTTCCAACAGTCTGTCACGGCTGGTTATTAAGCTAACAGATACCACGGATGGTAATTGCAGAAGTCTATTATGGAAGGCAATATGTAGAGTGGGTGGTTAGATGTACCTTGGAGGATTATCCACAATTCTGCTGCTGAGCTCTGATTCACTCAGTCCCTTCATCCACTCTCCCCAGAGCTCCATAACATGCACTGGCTGCTGGTCTGGTAATGCCTTCATCTTACAATTCTCCTTGCTTTGGTCGTTAGTCGGTTCCTCCTCTAATGCTGTCTAATGCTGAGGAGGCATTACTCTGCTTGAAAGTGGCCTCACAGGTGGATAGGGTAGTCAAAAAGGCTTTCGGCACATTGGCCTTCATCGGTCAAAGAGTAACATAGAAACATAGAAAATAGGTGCAGGAGTAGGCCATTCGGCCCTTTGAGCCTGCACCGCCATTCAATATGATCATGGCTGATCATCCAACTCGGTATCCTGTACCTGCCTTCTCTCCATACCCCCTGATCCCTTTAGCCACAAGGGCCACATCTAACTCCCTCTTAAATATAGCCAATGAACTGGCCTCAACTACATTCTGTGGCAGAGAGTTCCAGAGATTCACCACTCTCCGTGTGAAAAATGTTTTTCTCACCTCGGTCCTAAAGCATTTCCCCTTTATCCTTAAACTGTGACCCCTTGTCCTGGACTTCCCCAACATCAGGAACAATTTTCCTGCATCTAACCTGTCCAACCACTTAAGAATTTTGTAAGTTTCTATAAGATCCCCCCTCAATCTTCTGAGTGCTGAGCACAGAGTGTGTAGGAAGGAACTGCAGATGCTGGTTTAAACTGTAGATAGACACAAAAAGCTGGAGTATCTCAGTGGGTCAGGCAGCATCTCTGGAGAAAAGGGAATCATGAGAGGAATAGATCGGGTAGATGCACAGAGTCTTTTACCCAGAGTAGGGGAATCGAGGACCAGAGGAAATAGGTTCAAGGTGAAGGGGAAAAGATTTAATAGGAATCCGAGGGGTAACTTTTTCACACAAGCTACCAGAGGAGGTAGTTGAGGCTGGGACTATCTGTTTAAGAAACAGTTGGACAGGTATGTGGATAGGACAGGTTTGGAGGGATACGGACCTAGTGCGGGCAGGTGGGACAAGGGTAGATGGGACATTGTTGGCCGGTGTGGGTGAGTTGGGCCGAAGGGCCTGTTTCCGCACTGTATTACTCTATGAATAGGTGACATTTCTGGTTGGAGTATTTCTTCAGATTGGAAGGGTCTCGACTCAAAATGTAAACTTTTCTCCAGAGATGCTGCCTGACCCTCTGAGTTAGTCCAACCTTTTGTGTCTATCTGGTGAGTATAGAAGTTGGAAGGTGAAGTTACAGTCTCTCAGACGTTTGTGAGGCCACATTTGGAGTATTGTGTTCAGTTTTGGGCACCGTGTTGTAGGACAGATGTTGTCCAGCTGGAAAGGGTACAGAGAAGATTCACGAGGATGTAGCCAGGACTCGAGAGTCTGAGCTACAGGGAGAGGTTGAGCAGGCTGGTACTCTAATCCTTAGAGCGCAGGCGGATGAGGGGTGATCTTATGGAGGTGCATAAAATCGTGAGAGAAATAGATTGGGTAGACGCACAGAGTCTCCTGACCAGAGTTGGGGAATCGAGGACCAGAGGCTATAGAAACATAGAAACATAGAAATTAGGTGCAGGAGTAGGCCATTCGGCCCTTCGAGCCTGCACCGCCATTCAATATGATCATGGCTGATCATCCAACTCAGTATCCCGTACCTGCCTTCTCTCCATACCCCCTGATCCCTTTAGCCACAAGGGCCACATCTAACTCCCTCTTAAATATAGCCAATGAACTGGCCTCGACTACCCTCTGTGGCAGGGAGTTCCAGAGATTCACCACTCTCTCTGTGAAAAAAGTTATTCTCATCTCGGTTTTAAAGGATTTCCCCCTTATCCTTAAACTGTGACCCCTTGTCCTGGACTTCCCCAACATCGGGAGCAATCTTCCTGCATCTAGCCTGTCCAACCCCTTAAGAATTTTGTAAGTTTCTATAAGATCCCCTCTCAATCTCCTAAATTCTAGAGAGTATAAACCAAGTCTATCCAGTCTTTCTTCATAAGACAGTCCTGACATCCCAGGAATCAGTCTGGTGAACCTTCTCTGCACTCCCTCTATGGCAATAATGTCCTTCCTCAGATTTGGAGACCAAAACTGTACGCAATACTCCAGGTGTGGTCTCACCAAGACCCTGTACAACTGCAGTAGAACCTCCCTGCTCCTATACTCAAATCCTTTTGCTATGAAAGCTAACATACCATTCGCTTTCTTCACTGCCTGCTGCACCTGCATGCCCACTTTCAATGACTGGTGTACCATGACACCCAGGTCTCGCTGCATCTCCCCTTTTCCTAGTCGGCCACCATTTAGATAATAGTCTGCTTTCCTGTTTTTGCCACCAAAATGGATAACCTCACATTTATCCACATTATACTGCATCTGCCAAACATTTGCCCACTCACCCAGCCTATCCAAGTCACCTTGCAGTCTCCTAGCATCCTCCTATAGGTTCAAGGTGAAGGGGAAAAGATTTAAAAGGAGTCTAAGGGGTAGCTTTTTCACACAAAGGATGGTGGGTGTGTGGAACAAGCTGCCAGACGAGGTAGTTGAGGCTGGGACTATCCCATCGTTTAATAAATAGTTAGACAGGTGCATGGATAGGACAGGTTTGGAGGGATATGGACCAAACACAGGCAGGTGGGACTAGTGTAGATGGGACATGATGGATGGTGTGGGCCAGTTAGGCCGAAGGGCCTGTTTCCACACTGTATCTCTATGACATAGATGGGGGAAATTCTGGCCACTCGTCCCCACCCCCTCAGCTCTGGGATGTCCTCTCTAAATCTCCGCCTCTCCATCTCTCCCTTCTCCTTTAAGTCACTCTTTAAAATCCACCTCATTGACCAATCTTTTGCTCATCTCACATATCTCCTGAGGGGAGAAAAGGCACAAAGTGCTGGAGTAACTTAGCGAGTTGGGCAGCGTCTCTGGAGAGCATGGACAGGCGACGATTTGGGTCTGAACCCTTCTTCAGACTACTCCGTCAATCAATCCTGGCTGATCTTTCCCTCCAAACCCCATTCTCCTGCCTTCTCCCTATAACCCCTGACACCCGTACTAATCAAGAATCTGTCCATCTCTGCCTTTAAAATATCCATTGTGACTTGTTCTTATCCTTGTTCTCCAGAGATGCTGCCTGACCCGCTGAGTTACTCCAGCACTCTGTGTCTCTTTTTTTGTAAACTGTCACCTGCAGTTCCTTGTGTCTTCCCACATGGTTTGGTGTCAAATCTTGCCCGCTCACACGCCAGTGAAACTTCAGTCTTGCCATCGTTAAGGACATCGTATCAATAAAACCAGTTGGTGATTTATCAGATGGTGATTAGTGTATTGGAGCTAGATAAAGATGCTGGAGAAACTCAGCGGGTGAGGCAGCATCTATGGGGCGAAGGAAATAGGCGACGTTTTGGGTCGAGACCCTTCTTCAGACTGATGTGAGGGTGGGGGGCAGAGGAGAAAGGAACAGGCGGAGACAGTGGGCTGAAGGAGAGCTGGGAAGGGGAAGGGAAAGAAGGAGAAAGCAGGGACTACCTGAAATTGGAGAAGTTAATGTTCATACCGCTGGGGTGTAAACTGCCCAAGCGAAATATGAGCTGTTGCTCCTCCAATTTATGGTGGGCCTCACTCTGGCCATGGAGGAGGCCCAGGACAGAAAGGTCGGATTCGGAATGGGAGGGGAAGTTGAAGTGTTGAGCCACCGGAAGATCAGGTTGGTTATTGCGAACCGAGCGGAGGTGTTGGGCGAAGCGATTGCCAAGCCTATGCTTTGTCTCGCCGATGTAGAGCAGCTGACACCTAGAGCAGCGGATGCAATAGATGAGGTTGGAGGAGGTGCAGGTGAACCTCTGCTGCACCTGAAAAGACTGCTTGGGTCCTTGAATGGAGTCAAGGGGGGAGGTAAAGTGACAAGTGTAGCATTTCCTGCGCTTGCAAGGGAAAGTGCCCGGAGAGGGGGTGGTTTGGGTGGGAAGCGACAAATTGATCAGGGAGTTACGGAAGTCTCTGCGGAAAGCAGACAGGGGAGGAGATGGGAAGATGCGGTCAGTGGTGGGATCCCGTTGGAGGTGGCGAAAATATCGGAGGATTATTTGTTGTATGTGACGGCTGGTAGGGTGGAGGGTGAGGACAAGGGGGACTCTGCCCTTGTTACGAGTGGGGGGATGGGGAGTGTGAGCAGAGTTGCGGGGTATGGAGGAGACCCTGGTGCGAGCTCATCCATGGTGGAGGAAGGGAACCCCCGTTCCCTGAAGAATGAGGACATCTCGGATGCCCTGGTTTGAAACACCTCATCCTGGGTGCAGATGCGGCGTAGACGGAGGAATTGGGAGTAGGGAATGGAGTCCTTACAGGAAGCAGGGTGGGAAGAAGTGTAGTCCAGATAGCCATGGGAGTAAGTGGGTTTGTAGTGGATGTCAGTCAGAAGTCTATCACCTGCGATGGAGAGAGTGAGGTCTATAAATGGTAGGGAAATGTCAGAAATGGTCCAGGTGTATTTGAGTGCCGGATGGACGTTAGTGGTGAAATGGATGAAGTCAGTGAGTTGTGTGTGGGTGCAGGAGGTGGCACCAATGCAGTCGTCGATGTAGCGGAGGTAAAGTTCGGGGATAGGGCCACGGTACGCCTTGAACAAAGATTGTTCGACGTAACCTACAAAGAGGCAGGCATAGCTTGGGCCAATGCGCGTGCCCATAGCTACGCCTTGTATATGTAGGAAATGGGAGGAGTTAAACGAAAAGTTGTTAAGGGTAAGGACCAGTGGAGGAGAGCATCAGTAGACGGGGATTGGTTGGTTCTGCGGTCGAGGAAGAAACAGAGGGCTTTAAGACCCCCCTGGTGGGGGATGGAGGTGTAGAGTGACTGGACATCCATGATGAAGATGAGGGAATGGGGGCCTGGAAAACAGAAGTCATGGAGGAGACGAAGAGCGTGTGAGGAGTCTTGAACATCGGTAGGGAGGGATTTAACCAGGGGGGGATAGGATGGAGTCGAGGTATGTGGAAGTAAGTTCGGTATTGGAGCAGTATGTTGTGGAACCTTCCCAGGGACAGTGTAGTTTGGATTTCGTCTCGTTTGGTCACGAAGAAGGATTCATCAGACATCTTGTGGTTAAAGAACTATCATACTGTGGTGACCACAGCACGATAAATTGCAGATGCAGGTTGAGAGAGATTGGCACTGGCACTTTCAACTTAAATAAGGAGTTAGGTCTGAAGACACTAAGATCATGAGAAGTAGGAGCAGATTTAGGCCATTATATTCATCAAGTCCACAATTGAATCGTGGCTGATCTGTTTATCCCTCTCAACCCCATCCTCCTGCCTTCTCCCCATAACAATTGACAACCTTACTATGTGTATGAAGGAACTGCAGATGCTGGTTTAAACTGAAGATAGACACAAAAAGCTGGAGTAACTCAGCGGGACAGGCAGCATCTCTGGAGAGAAGGAATGGGTGACGTAAGAGGGGTCTCGACCCGAAACGTCACCCATTCCTTCGATCCAAAGATGCTGCCGGTCCCACTGAGTTACTCCGGCTTTTTGTGTCCATCTTACTAATCAAGAACTTACCTAGGTACACAAAAATGCTGAAGAAACTCAACGGGTGCAGCAGCATCTATGGAGCAAAGGAAATAGGCAACGTTTCGGCCCGAAACCCGGAAGGGTTTCGGCCCGAAACGTTGCCTATTTCCTTTGCTCCATAGATGCTGCTGCACCCGTTGAGTTTCTCCAGCATTTTTGTGTACCTTCGATTTTCCAGCATCTGCAGTTCCTTCTTAAACACGAACCTACCAATCTCTGCTTTAAAAAATACCCATTGACATGGCCTCCACTGCCATCTGTGGCAATGAATTCCATTGATTCACCTCCCTCTGGCTAAAGACATTGTTCCTCATCTCGGGTGCTATCTGTAGAAGGGTCCTGACCCGAAACATCACCTATCCATGTTCTCCAGAGATGCAATCTGACCCGCTGAGTTACTCCAGCACTCTGTGAAACGTCACCTATCCATGTTCTCCACAGATGCTGCCTGATCCGCTGAGTTACTCCGGCACTTTGAGTTTTATACTAATAAGGAATATATTAAAGTGGTATGACGTTGTCTCAGGTGGACAGGCAAAATAAACCAAGGGACAAATCATTAGATTGGGCGGCACAGTGGCGCACTGGTAAAGTTGCTGCCAGAGACTTGGGTTCACCTTGACCTCAGGTGCTGTCTGTGTGGAGCTTGCACGTTCTCCCTGTTACCATGTGGGTTTCCTCCAGGTGCCCTGGTTTCCGCCCACATCCCAAAGACATGCACTCTGCAATTTCTTGCTGTCTTTGGCAGAGCTGTACCCAAACCAAGATGTGCTGCAACATAATAGTTTGCTTTCTATGATCTGAGTTTGTGAGAGTCATTGGAGACATGCCTTTATTTCCTCAGTCTCCTCAGGAGGTGTTGATGTACCTTCTTACATAGAAACATAGACAATAGGTGCAGGAGTAGGCCATTCGGCCCTTCGAGCCTGCACCGCTATTCAATATGATCATGGCTGATCATCCAACTCAGTATCCCGTCCCTGCCTTCTCTCCATACCACCTGATCCCTTTAGCCACAAGGGCCACATCTAACTCCCTCTTAAATATAGCCAATGAACTGGCCTCAACTACCTTCTGTGGCAGAGAATTCCACAGATTCACCACGCTCTGTGTGAAAAATTATTTTCTCATCTCGGTCCTAAAAGACTGCCCTCTTATCCTTAAACTGTGACCCCTTGTTCTGGACTTCCCCAACATCGGGAATAATCTTCCTGCATCTAGCCTGTCCAACCCCTTAAGAATTTTGTAAGTTACTATAAGATCCCCCCTCAATCATCTTGGCTGTGGTTGGTCCGCAACAGATCTGGTGATACGGTGGCGCAGCGGTAGAGTTGCTGCCTTGCAGCGCTTACAGAGCCAGAGACCCGGGTTTGATCCCGACTACGGGTGCTGTCTGTACGGAGTTTGTACGTTCTCCCTGTGACCGCGTGGGTTTTCTCCGAGAACTTCGGTTTCATCCCACACTTCAAAGACATACAGGTTTGTAGGTTAATGGGCTTGGTATAATTGGAAATTGTCCCTAGTGTGTATAGGATAGTGTTAGTGTGCGGGGATCGCTGGTCGGTGTGGACTCGGTGGGCCGAAGGGCCTGTATCTCAAAACTCAACTGAACTAATCTAAAGATACACCAAGGAAACAGGCCCTTTGGCCCACTGAAGGTAGACGCAAAATGCTGGAGTAACTCAGCGGGACAGGCAGCATCTCTGGAGAGAAGGAATGGGTGACGTTTCGGGTCGAGACCCTCGTCAGCATACTCCAGCATTTTTTTTGTCAGTAACTGACCACAATGATAAGGGAAGGGGCAGTAACTGGTCTGTGCCAGGCTGCATCAGAAACCAAGCAGAGTCCCTGTAACTACCATCTCCACAAGGCCATGAGACTGTTGTCATTGTAACTGGTGAAAAAACAGGTCCGTGAATCACAATATGTCACCTGTTGTGCGTTAACTCATGATGGACACAAAATGCTGGAGTAACTCAGCGTGACAGGCAGCATCTCTGGGGAGAAGGAATGGGCGACGTTTCGGGTCGAGACCCTTCTTCAGACAGGCACCACAATCACTACAGATGATCTGCAGTTCGGTTTAGTTTATTGCCACGTGAAGAACTTTTGTCGCATGCTAACCAGTCAGCAGAAAGGCAATAGGTAGACAAAAGAGCTGGAGAAACTCAGCGGGTGCGGCAGCATCTATGGAGTGAAGGAAATGGGCAACGTTTCGGGCCGAAACCCTTCTTCAGACTGATGTAGGGTGGGGGGGGCGCGGGAAGAAGAAAGGAAGAGGAGGAGCCCGAGGGCTGAGGGAGAGCTGAGAAGGGGAGGAGACAACAAGGGCGACCGGAAATTAGAGAAGTCAATGTTTATGCCGCTAGGGTGCAGACTGCCCAAGCGGAATATGAGGTGCTGCTCCTCCAATTTCCAGTGGCGCTCACTCTGGCCATGGTGGAGGCCCAGGACAGAAAGGTCGGATTCTGAATGGGAGGGGAAGTTGAAATGCTGAGCCACCGGGAGATCAGGTTGGTTGATGCGGACCGAGCGGAGGTGTTGGGCGAAGCGATCGCCAAGCCTACGCTTGGTCTCACCGATGTAGATCAGCTGATACCTAGAGCAGCGGATGCAATAGATGAGGTTGGAGGAGGTGCAGGTGAACGTCTGCCGCACCTGGAAAGACTGCTTGGTTCCTTGAATGGAGTCGAGGGTGGAGGTAAAGCAACAAGTGTAGCATCTCCTGTGGTTGCAAGGGAAAGTGCCCGGGGAGGGGATGGTGCGGTGCAGGAGGAGGCCATTCGGCCCTTCGAGCCAGCACCACCATTCAATGTGATCATGGCTGATCATCCCAAATCATCCCCATCCCCGTTCCTGCCTTCTCCCCATACCCCCTGACTCCGCTATTTTTAAGAGCCCTGTCTAGCTCTCTCTTGAAAGCTTCCAGAGAACCCGCTTTCACCGGCCTCTGTTTCCTGCCTCTAGCGTGTCCAAACCCTTAACAATCTTATATGTTTCAATGAGATCCCCCTCATCCTTCTAAACTCCGGAATGTACAAGCTTGTACAAGAATATAGAGCTTTTTGTGTCTATCTTCAGTTTAAAACAGCATCAGCAGCTCCTTTCTGCATCCTTGCCACTCACGTGGCCTTTTCGGTTGATCTCCCTTCCCTTGTTTGAGGGGCGTCTCCACCGGACTCTGCCCCCCCTCCCCCATGTCCAGCAGCGGAAGGACCCAAGACTGTGGTCCTCCTCCACCAAGCTGCACCGAGCTTCAGTGCGTCCCTCAGCACGTACTCCTGCAGTCTGCAGCGGGCCAGTCGGCAACATTCCCTGATTGTTGCAGGCGCTACAGAAATGCAGGTGAACAGCTCCCACCTTTGGTCAGGGCAGGTTGGCACCGTTTGCCATCCCCCCCCCCCCCCCCCCCGGTACAACGGCCAAGATAAGCCGCGCAAGCCACCAGCGAGCATTTATTTTACAAAATGGAATGTTTTTAACACACAGCCGTCAGAGCGGTGATAAGCTGAGGGAAGGGGCTACATCACAGCTGTTCCTGCAGATTAAGCTCCCATTTACATTAGACCTCCATTCCCAATCATGCCTATCCTTTCACAAGCAGTGATGCGACGGTTGACAGAGGGATGTTTACTGCACGGTTTCCTGAGTGAGGTTGGGGGACGAGACAACTGATAGTGAATACAGCAAAACTCCCTTTACATTCCCTGTCGAGAGTCAGGAGGTAGCCCCCTCCCCAACGTGCCTTCACAACCCCCCCCCCCCCACCCACCCACCCCCTCCCCCCACTCACACCCCTCTACAGCACTGGTGATTAATTGACACCATCACTCATGTGTCAGGGCACTGTCTCAACTCACAGAGGAGGCTGTCGGCCGCACAGCACTGATAACAAGCAGAGGGAATAATGAGTGTTGTCAGTCCACTTTTCATTCTGTACGAAAGCCCATTACACGAGTCAAGCTGTGGCCTGACACGCCATGAATCAAGCAGTCTACTATGAAATTAAAATCTAATTATCAGTGGTGTTCAGGGCTACCTGTATCGGCTGCAGGTAGGAGGAATACTGATACCGTTTATCAGCTGAGGCAGGGAAAGGAGAGAGAAGGAGAGAGAGAGAGAGAGGGGATGAAGCAATTAAGTTTGAGTTTAGTTTATTGTCACGTGTACCGAGGTACAGTGGAAAGCTTTCTGTTGCGCTCTAACCAGTCAGCGGAAAGACAACACATGATTACAGTCGAGCCATCCACAGTGCACAGCTACATTTAATTTAGTTTAGTTTAGAGATACAACAACAGAAACAGGCTTTTCGGCCTACCGTGTCTGCACCGACCAGCAATCCCCACACACGAAGAAACATATAAGATTGTTAAGGGCTTGGACACGCTAGAGGCAGGAAACATGTTCCCGATGTTGGGGGAGCCCAGAACCAGGGGCCACAGTTTAAGAATAAGGAGGAAGCCATTTAGAACGGAGACGAGGAAACACTTTTTCTCACAGAGAGTGGTGAGTCTGTGGAATTCTCTGCCTCAGAGGGCGGTGGAGGCAAGTTTTCTGGATGTTTTCAAGAGAGAGCTAGATAGGGCTCTTAAAAATAGCGGAGTCAGGGGATATGGGGAGAAGGGAGGAACTGATTGGGGATGATCAGCCATGATCATATTGAATGGCGGTGCTGGCTCGAAGGGCCGAATGGCCTACTCCTGCACCTATTGTCTATTGTCTATTGTCTAACCAGTCAGCGGAAAGACAACACATGATTACAGTCGAGCCATCCACAGTGCATAGCTACATTTAATTTAGTTTTAGTTTAGAGATACAGCACAGAAACAGGCTCTTCGGCCCACCGAGACCGCACCGACCAGCGTGTACAATACAATTTATTTGTTATCATTTGAACCTCTTGAGGTTCAAACGAAATTTGGTTTCTGGCATCATACACACAAGAAAAAGAACCAAGACACAACACAATTTACACAAACATCCATCACAGTGAATCTCCTCCTCTCTGTGATGGAAGGCAAAGTCTTATCTCTCCCTGCTCTCCTCCCGATGTCAGAGTCAAAGCCCCTGGCGGGCGATGGTAAGTGTCCCACGGCCGTTAAAGCCGCGCCGGGTGATGTAAGGCCGCGCTCCGGGTCTTGGTGTTGGAGCCCCCCGGCGGGCGCTAGCAAGTCCCGCGGCCATTTAAAGCCGCGCCAGGCGATGTAAGGCCCCGCTCCAGGTACTTTTCAACCCCGCAACTCGGGCGGGAGAAGTCGCCGTTGCGGAAGCCCCGAAAAGCGGTCTCCCACCAGGGACCCCAGGGCTCCCGGTGTCACTGTCCACCAGACCTGCGGTTGGAGCCTCCGAATCTCCGGGGTCGGGCTGCAGCAGCGCGCCACCACAGCTCCTAGCTGTAAGTTCGCAGGCTCAGCGACTGGAGCCCCAGGTCGTTCTGGTTGGAGGCCGCTCCACGGCGCTAGGCCCCAACGACAACGGAGACCCGACAGAGAAAAGGTCGGGTTCTCCGTACAGGGAAAAAATTTTAAAGTTTCCCCCACCACCCCCCACGCACATACTCAGTTTAAAAAAAACCCCACTATAACTACATGTAAACAAGACAAAAAATTAAAAAAAGACAGACTGACTGCAGAGGCCGCTGCGACGTGAGTCACGCCACCCACCCAGATTGGCTAACCACCCAAAATTGATTAGTTGTGAGTCAAAAGTGTTTAAATGTCATATGAAATGAAAACAGAACAATTAAGTTCTTACATGCAGCAGCATCACAGGCCTGCAAGCACAGGGCCAGAGAGAGACTTGAAGTTAGAGAAATCAATATTAATGCTGCATGTAGATAAAAGTGCTGGAGAAACTCAGCGGGTGAGGCAGCATCTATGGACCGAAGGAAATAGGTGACGTTTCTGGTCGGGACCCAAAACGTCCCCTAATCCTTCGCTCCATAGACGCTGCCTCACCCGCTGAGTTTCTCCAGCATTTTGTCTACCTTCAATTTTTCCAGCATCTGCAGTTCTCTCTTAAATATTTATGCCAATGTGTTTCCCTCTCCCTGACGCTCAGTCTGAAGAAGGGTCTCGACCCGAAACAACACCAATTCCTTTTCTCCAGAGATGCTGCTCGACCCGTTGAGCTACTCCAGCATTTTGTGTCTGTCTTTGGTGTAAACCAGCACCTGCAGTTCCTTCCTACACACTCTCTTGTATCTAACTTGTGCTGACTGTGCTGAGCGGAGGTGTTCGGCGAAACGATCGCCAAGCCTACGCTTGGACTCACCGATGTAGATCAGCTGACATCTAGAGCAACATACAACAAATATTCCTCCGTCATTTCCGCTACCTCCAACGTGACCCCGACAATCACCACATCTTCCCATCTCCCCCCCCCTGTCTGCTTTCCGCAAAGACCGCTCCCTCCGTAACTCACTGATCAATTCTTCCCTTCCCACCCTTCCTGATATAGTAGTGGCCAGAGGATCTGGGGTGACGGAGGATCTGAAGGAAATCCACATTAGGCAGGGAATGGTGTTGGGTAGACTGATGGGGCTGAAGGCTGATACATCCCCAGGGCCTGATGGTCTGCATCCCAGGGTACTTAAGGAAGTGGCTCTAGAAATCGTGGATGCATTGGTGATAATTTTCCAATGTTCTATAGACTCAGGATCAGTTCCTGTGGATTGGAGGGTAGCTAATGTTATCCCACTTTTTAAGAAAGGCGGGAGAGAGAAAACAGGGAATTATAGACCAGTTAACCTGACATCGGTGGTGGGGAAGATGCTGGAGTCAATTATAAAAGATGAGATAGCCGAACATTTGGATAGCAGTAACAGGATCAGTCCGAGTCAACATGGATTTACGAAGGGGAAATGCTTGACTAATCTTCTGGAATTCTTTGAAGATGTAACTAGGAAAATGGATAAGGGAGAGCCAGTGGATGTAGTGTACCTGGACTTTCAGAAAGCATTTGATAAGGTCCCACATAGGAGATTAGTGGGCAAAATTAGGGCACATGGTATTGGGGGTAGAATGCTGACATGGATAGAAAATTGGTTGGCAGACAGGAAACAAAGAGTAGGGATAAACGGCATGGCAGATTAAGTTTAATGCAAATAAATGTGAAGTTATCCACTTTGGTAGCAAAAACAGGAAGGCAGGTTACTATCTAAATGGCGTCAATTTGGGAAAAAGGGAAGTACAATGGGATCTGGGGGTCCTTGTATAGGAGCAAAGAGGTTCTTCTGCAGTTATACAGAGCCCTAGTGAGACCACACCTGGAGTATTGTGTACAGTTTTGGTCCCCTAATTTGAGGAAGGACATTCTTGCGATTGAGGGAGTGCAGCGTTGGTTTACAAGGTTAATTCCCGGGATGGTGGGACTGTTATATGCTGAGAGAATGGAGCAGCTGGGGGAGGGGGGGCAGAGTCCGGTGGAGACGCCCCTCAAACAAGGGAAGGGAATAACTCAGCATCTCTGAAGAGAAGGAATGGGTGACGTTTCAGATCAAAACCCTTCTTCAGACTGAGGGCCAGTTTTGCGTAAACATAGGTGTGGAGACCACTGAGTGGGTCACTAATGAATGTTTACACACTGAGTGTTTTCACACAGTGTTTAATATAGTTTTGGTTAGAGATACAGAGTGGAAACAGGCCGTTCAGCCCACCGAGTCCGCATCGACCAGCGATCCCCGCACACTAACACTGCCCTACACACACTAGGGACAATTTACAATTATCCCAAGCCAATCAGCCTACAAACCTGCACGTCTTTGGAGTGTGGGAGGAAACCGGAGCACCCGGAGAAATCCCACACGGACACAGGGTGGCCTCTGCAGTCTGTCTGTGTATTTTTTATTTTTTTGTCCCGTTGAGGGTTTAGTTTGTAGCGGGTTTTTAAATGTGTATGTGCGGGTGGGGGAAACGCTTAAATCTCTTCCCTGCATGGAGACCCGACCTTTTACCTGTCGGGTCTCCGTTGCCGTTGGGGCCTAGCGCCGTGGAGCGGCCTCCAACCGGAACGACCTGGGGGCTCAAGTCACGGAGCCTGCGGAGCTGCGGACCTACCATCGTGGAGCTGTCCAGCTTAGGAGCGTGGAGAGCTGCGGTGGCGAGCTGCAGCGACCCGACTCCGGTGATGGTGACACCGGGAGCCCGCGGGTCCCTGCTGGGAGACCGCTTTGCGGAGCACCGGCAACGGCGACTTCTCCCGCTCGAATGCGGGGTTCAGAGTGACCTGGAGCGGGGCCTTACAACGCCCGGCGCGGCTTTAAATTGCCGCGGACTTGCTAGCGCTCGCCGGGGGCTCCAACATCAAGATCCGGGGCAGGGCCTTACATCGCCCGGTGTGGCTTTAAATTGCCGCAGACTTGCTAGCGCCCGCCGGGGCCTTTGACCTCGACTTCGGGAGAGGAATGGAGAGCAGGGGAGAGATAAGGCTTTGCCTTCCATCACAGTGAGGAGGAGACTCACTGTGATGGATGTTTGTGTGAATTGTGTTGGTGTGTGTCTTGGTTCTTTTCTTGTATGGCTGCAGAAACTAAATTTCGTTTCAACCTCATGTGAGGTTCAAATGACAAATAAAAGGTATTGTATTGTATTGTATTGGGAGAACGTACAAACTCCGTACAGACAGCACCCGTAGTCAGGATTTAACTCGGGTCTCTGGCGCTGTGAGCTGGTAGCAGGTTAGGCCGCAGAGCGATCGGAGATACGATCCGGAAAATAATCGCATCTCCGGCAAGGTAAGAGATTGAAAAAAAGTTTCCCTCCACCCCCCCCCCCCCCCCCCCCCCCCCCCCACATGAAACAAACCAGAGAACATTAACACATACTTTTAAAACACACTAAAAATAACAAAACAAAAGACGTAAAAGACAGACTGTAGGCGAGGCTGCCATCGAAGCGCCACCCGGTGGCCTGTAAGGAGTTTGCACCTTCTCCCCGTGGTCGCGCGGTTTTCTCCGGGTGCTCCGGTTTCCTCCCACACTCCAAAGACGTGCAGGTTTGTAGGTTAATCGGCTTCGGTAAAATTATAAATTGTCCCCAGTGTGTAGGATAGTGTTAGTGACCCTTCGGCCCACGTCGCTGGTCGAAGGGCCTGTTTCCGTGCTGTATCTCTAAACTAAATCAAAGTTAAAAAGTGTAGGAAGGAATGTTGGTTCACACCGAAGATAGACACAAAAAGCTGGAGTAACAGCGGGACAGGCAGCATCTCTGGAGAGAAGGAATGGGTGACGTTTCGGGTCGAGACCCTTCTTCTGACAAGAGAAAGCGTGTGTGGCATTGACGTTGTCAGACATGGCTCCAGCGTTTCCTGGGCTGCCTTCACTCCTCAAACCCACCTTCACATTCCTCCCGCGCTCAGCTCTCCCACACAATGTCCTGTCATGTCACAGAGCTTAACACCTTCTCCATGCTTCATTAGCCGAAGCAAAGCAGCGCAGCAGCGTGCAGGCACCAGTGGCATTGTTCACGCAGCCTGACCCGTCTGTACCTCCCGCACCCCGCCCGGACACATCAGCATCCATCACCCGCCACCAACAGCACACCACTAGCTGCGCTCTTCTAGCACACAGCCATTACATGGCTGGTGGCGGGTGGAGGGGAGAGGGGGAGAGGGGATGGTGCGGAGAGGGGAGAGGGGGAGAGGGGAGAGAGGGAGGGCGGATGGGAGGAGGGTGAGGGAGGGCGCGGGGAGGGTGGAGGGAAGAGAAAGGGATGGGTGTAGGGGGAGGGGTGGGGGGGGCGGGGGGGGGGGGTGGGAAGGGTCGGCGGTTAAGTAGGGGGGAGGTCGCGAGATGGGGAGGTCGAGGAGGGGGGATGGAGGGGGGAGAGAGAGAGTGTGTAGGGCGGAGGAAGGAGGGGAGGCAGCAGTGAGTGCTGTTGTCAGAAATGCTGGGCACTGGGGACCAGGGCTTCACAATGCGGCCAGAGTCCCGGGTATCTGTGCTCTCTGATACTGTGTAAGTGTGCTTGCATGTGTGCATGTGTGTACTGTAGTCACAATCAAAGTACACACACGTGCATGCACACTCGCATTTTACCATTGTAAGTGGCGCAGTCTTACAGTCACCGGAAATGAGACCAGGATAATAATCCCCCGTTGTGTCTACTCGATGGTGGGACTAATACTCACTGGTTTATCAATGCAGCCAGCACCAACACAGGGAGGGGGCTGTCATACAACCTGTGTGCAATCAAAAGGCACTGAGGGGTAGTGGTGCCTCTGACGCCCCCTCCTACCCCATTCCCTCCTCCACCTAGCCCCCTCCCTCTTCCTCCCTCTCCCCTCACTCAACTCACATCCCCCCTCACCTCCGTCATCACCCCCCCTCACCTCCCATACCCTTCCCTCCCGTCCCTCCACCGTCAACCGTCCCACCATCCCTGCGCTCCTCACCCACTCACCCCGCTTCACATTATCCTCCTCCTCTCTACCACCACTCCCCCTCCCCCTCCTACCCCCTTCCCTTCCCTAGCCCCCTCCCTCTTCCTCCCCTCACCCCGTCTCACCCCCCCCCCCCCCTCACCTCCCCTACCCTTCCCTCCCTCCACCTCACCTCCCACCTCCTCCTCAACCCACTCACCCCGCTTCACCTTATCCTCCTCCCCCCCCCCCCCCCACTGTTTGGAACCAATGGAATTGACCGCCAAGTAGTTTACTGTTGGGGTCACAAATCTTTAATGAAGGGGATTGTGATTGGAAGAGATTCAACAGGTGAGCGCAACTTTGTTTTAAAATCAGATAGTAAATAAAGTTAATTTGTGAACAAGTAGACCCGGGAGCCATTGGCAACAGACTAATAATTCCACTCTGACAAGTCAAAGGAGGCACAGCTTAGAAACGCGGGCACTTTGGAGACTCACAAATCAGTGCTAACAAAGGCTTCAATGTGGTGCCTGACGCATCCAGGAATTAATGGGAGTTTTGTGCTCACTGTAGCTAACCAGGTAATAGGTCTGACAAACGTGAAGAATTTGTGTTTCTGAATTCACAAGGCAGCTGATTTCCTGCAGCCTTTCACACACGTGTGGGATCCTGCGGGTAATGCATTGGCCTGGACGACAATTCGCCCCTCTGGCCCCCTCACATCTCCGGCATCTTGACCCTTGGCTGTCTGAGGTACAGTCAACATCCTCGTGGCCTCCATCACTGTCTCTCACATCTCCACCTCTTGACACTTCAATCATGAACTCACTCAGTCCGAGTGAAGCCTCACAGCGCCAGAGACCCGGGTTCGATCCTGACCTCAGGTGGAGTTTGTACGTTCTCCCCCCCGACCCCGCGGTTGCCTTCCACGTCCCAGGAAGAGGATCTTAGAATTAATCGTGTATGTTCCTTAAAGTCTAATGCCAGTACAGGTGTCAGAGGTTATGTGGAGAATACGGGAGAACGGGGTGAGGAGGCAGAGTTAGATCAGCCATGATTGAATGGTGGAGTAGACTTGATGGGCCGAATGGCCTAATTCTGCTCCTATCACTTGTGAACATGATCTAGACAAATGTTAAAATCTTTGGAATGTAACATTTAATTTAGTGAGGAAATTGTCCAGTACACACATATTAACTAGTAAATGAATCAATGTAGTTTTTAAAACAATCTTCAATTATTTCCAGAGATCTGTATTGCCAGAATAAATAGCCTGATTAAATCATTTTCTCGGCATTAATCAAACTGCACCAGGTTACTCAACTAATTACATCACGTAATTCTCAATGGTGGAAAGCCAAGCACCAGTAACTTCCACATTGCTGCTACATCTTGCTCAGTAATGGAAGAATGTACTTTTATGATAATGAATATGAGTTGAAATTTGAGTTGAAAGTAGAAATTTGAATGGTTGATTAATTTGCAAATTGGAAACATTTTGAGCAGAATTGCACCCAAATTGCTAATTGTTTCTGGGGTGTAATCTCCACTCAGTGTTTTTCAATCTACAAGCCACCTGTAAGCACAGGTCCACATACTCCAGCTGCTCCACGCCGCCACCCAACATTCTGACTCATCCCTGGATCAAAAACACAGGAGAGGCTGCAGTTTCTGGACACCTGAGCGAAACACAAAGTGCTGGAGGAACTCAGCAGGTTAAGCAGCGTCTGTGGATGGAATGGACATTTTCGTTTGAAGAAGGGCCCCGATCCAAAATATCTCCTATCCATAGGTACACAAAAATGCTGGAGAAACTCAGCGGGTGCAGCAGCATCTAAGGAGCGAAGGAAATAGGCAACGTTTCGGGCCGAACCCCTTCTTCAGACTCCTATCCATGTTTAGTTTAGTTTAGAGATACAGCGCGGAAACAGGCCCTTCGGCCCACCGAGTCCGCACCGACCAGCGATCCCCGGATACTATCCCACACACATGAGGGTCAATTTACATTTATACCAAGCCAATTAACCTACAAACCTGTACGCCTTTGGAGTGTGGGAGGAAACCGAAGATCTCGGGGAAAACCCACGCAGGTCACGGTGAGAACCTGCAAACTCTGCGCAGACAGCAGCCCTAGTCATGGTTGAACCCGAGTCTCCAGCGCTGTAAGTGCTGTAATGCAGCAACTCTACCGCTGCGCCCAGAGTTCTCCAGAGACGCTGCCTGACCTGCGGAGTTACTCCAGCACTGTGTGTCCTCTTCAGCCTGAAGAATGGTCCCGACCTGAAACATCTCCTGTTCATTCCCTTCCTATCTGCCAGACTCCAGCAGCATATCAGTCTCCCAACATCTATCCTGCCGAGCTATGCAGGAATGCTTTCCTTCTGTGTGATTTCTCCCCCCGAGACACCATCTGGCGTAGAATATAGAAGATAAAACATCACGACACAGCACAGGCACGGGCTCTTCGGCCCATCGTGTCCGTGCCAAACACACTGATCTATCTCCCCGCATTCCCACCATTATATCCGCCTCCACCAAGGCAGCGCATTCCAGGCACCCACCAGCCTCTGTGTGTGAAACACTAGGCCCCCACATCGCCCTTCAACTTGTCCGTCTCACCTTAATACTATGCTCTCTAGTATTTGATATTTACATCCTAGGAAAAAGGTTCTGACTGTCTCCCCTATCTATCTATGCCTGTCCATTCCCTCCACAGATGCTGCCTGACTTGCTGAGGTCCTTCTGCACATTATGATTTGCTCCACTACCTCTGTTTCTGGACAGACCTGTCTGCAGAGGGCCAGAGGAGGTTCACCAGAATGATCCCGGGAATTATTGGGTCAGTGTGTGAGGAGCGTTTGGTGGGTCTGGGCCGGCACTCGCTTTGTGTTCTGTCGAGGCACCTCAAGACTGTTTTATAGAAACGTAGAAACATCGAAAATAGGTGCAGGAGGAGGCCATTCGGCCCCTTCGAGCCAGCACAGCCATTCATTGCGACCATGGCTGATCGTCCTCAATCAATAACCCGTGCCTGCCTTCTCCCCATATCCCTCGACTCCACCAGCCCCTAGAGCTCTATCTAACTCTCCCTTAAATCCATCCAGTGACTTGGCCTCCACTGCCCTCTGTGGCAGGGAATTCCATAAATTCACAACTCTCTGGGTGAAATTTTTTTTTCTCACCTCAGTCTTAAATGACCTCCCCTTTATTCTAAGACTGTGGCCCCTGGTTCTGGACTCGCCCAACATTGGGAACATTATTCCTGCATCTAGCTTGTCCAGTCCTTTTATAATTGTATATGTTTCTATAAAACACCCCTCGTCCTTCTAAACTCCAGTGAATACAAGCCTAGTCTTTTCATTGTCAAAGGTCCCGAAACGGAACAATGACATTTCTACTTGCAGCAGCACAACAGAATATGTAAACATATTACTCTGTAAAACCCGTAATAAACATCAAAAAAAGTTCATTAAATATAAAAGAACAAAGTGGTGCAGGATCGTAGGCTACTTGACGTGGTATAATTGTAAATTGTCCCTAGTGTGTAGGATAGTGTTAGTGTGCGTGGATCGCTGGTCGGCACGGACTCGGTGGGCCGAAGTGCCTGTTTCCGTGCTGTATCTCTAAACTAAACTAAACTAACCCAATTGGCCCTCCGTCTCTTTGAATCTCCCCTCTCTGTTTAGATTACTTTATAGTTTTATTGTCACGTGTACCGAGGTACAGTGAAAAGCTTCTGTTGCGCGCTAACCAGTCAGCGGAAAGATAATACATGATTACAATCGAGCCATTTACAGTGTACAGATACATGATAAGGGAATAACGTTTAGTGCAAGGTAAAGCCAGCAAAATCCGGGCAATGATAGTCCGAGGGTCTCCAATGAGGTGGGTGGTAGTTCAAGGCTACACTCCAGTTTTGGTGTTTATTTTTAGAGATACAGCGCGGAAACAGGCCCTTCGGCCCACTGCAACGCACCGACCAGCGATGCCCGCTGGTCGACGAACACTATCCTACACACGCTACAGACATTGGTCTAACACTTACACCAAGCCCATTAACCTACAAACCTGTACGTCTTTGGAATGTGGGAGGAAACCGAAGATCTCGGAGAAAACCCACGCAGTCACGGGGAGAACGTGCAAACTCCGTACAGACAGCACTGGACCGTAGTCAGGATCGAACCCGGGTCTCCGGCGCTGCGAGGCAGCAACTCTACCGCTGCCCCCGCCGTTACAGGAAGGGAGGGAAGGGTCTTACACTGAACAAGTGTCGGTATATTCACTCCCGCAGCGGCAAACAGGTGGCCAGCTGGGACGATGGAAGGCGAAGAAGATCAAAACCTAATCAAATTATGGAACAAATGGTTTGCAATCTGCTCGGTTCTGCTCTGGAGCAGTCAGTCAGATAATTGCATTTACCACACTGGGCTTAACTCGATTAGAACCTCACCCTGATCCTGCCTTCAATGCACTTTTATTCCCAAATATTTGTTTCCAAAGAAGATTGAGAGAGAGAGAGAGAGACATAGATTTCATTATAAATCACAAAGGCTCATATTGCTCTTTTAAACCAGCTTTTTGCACTGTTTTGGCCCATATGTTGCTCCTCTGTTAATTAGGTTATCTGCTCAGGCTCCTGTCTCATTTCCCCATGCACAGTCCCATCCTCACCCTCGCCTTGCCCTCTCTATTCTCTGCCATCTCTGCATTCTTCCAGTGAACACATCTTGCACACACAGCCCATTGCACACCTCCATATTCAGGGACAGTTTCTTCCCACCTGCGATCAGGCAACTGAACCATCCTTCCACCAACTAGAGAGCGGTCCTGACCTCCCATCTACCTCACTGGAGACCCTTGGACTATCTTTAATCGGCCGTTACTGGACTTTATCTCGCCATCTCTGCTGTTCATTTACAAATCTCCTTCACATACATTACATCCTTCACTACACTTGCTACATTTCCCCCCAGTTTTGTGCCATGTCGCTCATGTCAAGCGAGCTGCGAGGTTTCGTTACCTTGAAGGCTGTTGCATAAATTCAGAGCTCAGTTTAGTGTATTTATAGAGATACCGCGCGGAAACAGCACACCAAGCCCCCCGCCGCCCAGCGACCCCCCCCCCCCCCCGTACACTAGCACCAGGGACAATTTACAATTTCACCAATGCCAATTAAGCTACAAAAACAATGTGGCCTGTAGCTGCAACAAGCTGCAAACCTCTTTGCAATGTGGAAGGAAACCGTAGCACCCGGAGAAACCCCACGCGGCCACAGTGTGGCAGCACCCGTAGTCAGGATCGAACCCGGGTCTCTGGGGATGTGAGGCAACAACTCTACCGCTGCGCCACCGTGCCACCCCCTGCATCTTGTAAATATTAATCACCTTGCAACGGATTAATAAATATTCAGGTCTTTTCACAACACTGGGACTGGCATCCTGTCAATTTTGAAATCACAAGGTTCCGAATCTGCTCTTGAATTTGGAAATCTTTGTAAAGATATTCCTAACAGCACCTCATATTTCGCTTGGGTAGTTTACAGCCCAGTAGCATGAATTATACGATACCATTTTATTTTTCCCTTGGAGAAATTGCTCTGCCACCAGTCAAAATACACCGGTACAAGGCATTGAAAATGTCATGTCATTCTGAACGTTGAATTCTCTCATTTTAAGCAACTTCTGCTAACACTGCCCTCCCCTCTCCCCTCGCCCCCTCCCCTCGCCCCCTTCCTCCACCCTAGTCCGTTTACCAGTCCCACTTCTCCACATTGTTTCACGTGTGATCACGCCTTACCCGAGCCAACAGTTGGCCTATCGGGGAACCTCCCTGCCTGAAATCATTTGTGCTGGCCCTGATTGGTCCTGGTCTTGTCTCGGCTCCAGCTCTTTGCGCCCCACCCCCCATCCCCTCCCCCTCCCCCATCCCCCCCCCCTCCCCCTCCCCCATCCCCCCCCCCCCCACCCCCACCCATGTTCAGTCTGAAGAAGGGTCTCAACCCGAATCGTCACCTATCCATGTTCTCCAGAGATGCTGCCTGACCCGCTGAGTTACTCCAGCACTCTGCGTCTAATCTAATCGGTTATTTCAGGGGAGGTGGGACTGCCTCTTTAATAAACGTGTTCCTGTCTGTGCGATGTTGAGTATTTGCTTGTCACCTGAGTCGAACATTAAACGGGATTGAAGGAGAGGAGACTTTGAATAATGTTGTGGTAAGGTCAGTGTGAAGCTTCAATCTCACGCTCCCAAGGCAAGGACTGCACGGAGTGGAGGCTACATAACACTCCCACTGCTTCACCCCAGCACACACTCCCAAGAGCATGTCTCTGGCTGGCGTCACCTCTCTCCCCTAACCATAGGCAGGGGAGGAGAAGAAGAGGGGAGGGGACGAGTGGAGAGGGGTGGTGGGGGGGGGGGGGGGTGGAGTGGAGTGGGGAAGGGACCGATGGGTGAGGTGGGTCGGGGAGGGGCGAGGTGGGGAGGGGTTGTCAGGAGAAGGGCGGAGGAAGGGTAGAGAGGGATAGGGAGGAGAGGTGTGGGGTGGGGAGGGGGTGGCTGAGGGGGGGAGGGGAGGAGGGTTGGGTGGGGAGGAGAGGTGCGGTTGGGGGGTGGGGTTGGGGGTGGGGAGGAGCGGTGGGGAGGGGGGTGTGGTTGGGGGTTTGTGGTGGGGTTTGGGGGATGGGGTTGGCGGGTGGGGGGTGGGGTGGGGGGGGGGTGGGGCTGGGGGTGTACAATCAGACAGGGGCCCTGGGCGTACAACTCCAGTCTTTCCAATCCTCGCTGCCAAAGCTATTTCCCTCATCCCTGGAAGTGTGAGGATTTGGGAATATTCCGGGCGTTGTACATTCTCGGGCTGCACCTCCCCTGCTCAAGGCGTTAATGATAAATAGATAGCAGAAGGTATCCAATCACCAAGCAAACCATCCATCAATGGTGACAGTGAGCACAGGCTCCTGCAAGCTTTGTTCCCACAGCAGCGATACAGTGCAGTGAGGGGCTGAAGACTCACAGATTAATCAAGTGTCTCCACAGATCAATCTCTGGCTAACTGCAATAAATATGATTCTCTCTTGTCCATTGGGCAGCTGGCTTCATCCTCTGCTCTTGTTTTAAGGGGGCAGATGCAGGCAAGCTCATCTGTGCGCGGTGTCCCTGAAGCATGTTGAAGCAGATGTTCCCTGGTTCAATCTCTGCTTCTCCTCACTGGGCTGTCAGGAGATGCTCCCTTCTCCCCAACCTCTCTCCATGGAAACCGGCCTCTAACGGCCCCCTGCTACCCCCCCCCCCCCCCCCCCCCCAATCCACAGACTAATCAGCCCACGTTGATTCCCGTGGCTGGGGATCGGCCCACCTTCTGGGGACCCCCACAGACACACAGCATGGAGGCCGCTGGTCACCATGGAGACCGGGGGGGGGGGGGGGGGGGGGAGGCAAGATTACACCTCACGCTGCCTCGGCAAGGCCAGCAGCATCATCACGGGGCCAGTCTCACCCCGGCCACTCCCTCTTCTCCCCTCTCCCACCGGGCAAGAGGTGCTGAAGTGTGAAAACCCACACCTCCAGATTCAGGGACAGTTTCTTCCCGGCTGTTATCAGGCAACTGAACCATCCTACCAACAACTAGAGAGCAGTCCTGAACTATCTACCTCATTGGAGACCCTCGGATTACCTTTGATTGGACATTACTGGACATTATCTTGCTCCAAATGTTCTTCACGTTTTTCCCTTTATCATGTATCTGTCCACTGTGGACGGCTCGATTGTAATCATGTGTTGACTCTCCGCTGACTAGATAGCACGCAACAAAAGCTTTTCACTGCACCTCGGTACATGTGACAATAAACTAAACTCCAGTGAGGGATGAGGAGATCGGCGGCTCGGAGAGATGTCACTGGAATCTTTGATAGACACAGTGCTGGAGTAACTGAGCGGGACAGGCAGCATCTCTGGAGAACATGGGTCGGTGACGTTTTGGGTCGGGACCCTTCTTCAGAGTCTGAAGAACCCATCATTTTTCTCCAATAATGTTGCGTGTCCCGCCGAGTTACTCCAGCACTTTGTGTTTATCTTCGATGTAAACCAGCATCTGCAGTTCCTTTCTGCACTCACTAAAAATGTAATTGTGTTTCCACTGGGATCAGAAGCGCGTTTGTGTCTGATCCGACATTCACCCCTCAGCCATTGTCTATCCATGTTCTCCACAGATGCTGCCCGACCTGCTGAGTTACTCCAGCACTTTGTGTGTTTTTTTTGTAAACCAGCATCTGCAATTCCTTGTGTCCACAAGACCATAAAACCATAAGACATAGGAGCGGATTTTGGCCATTCGGCCCATCGAGTCTACTCCGCCATTCAGTCATGGCTGTTCTATCTCTCCCTCTCGACCCCATTCTCCTGCCTTCTCCCCATAAACCCTGACACCATTACTCATCAAGAATCGATCAATCTCTGTTTTAAAAACACTCAAGCAGTCCAGCGCAGTGTGTGTGTGTGTGTGTGTGGGGGGGGGGGGGGGGGGGGGGGGTCTGCTTGATAAAACAGTCGGCGAAGTTGCCGTAGACTGTATATACAAAGATGTGGAGAGCACAGCAGACCACGTTAGACCTCTGACGTAAGCTGGAAGTCCCCACCTCGCCAAACCTCTCACCAACAGTGAACCATATTTGAGGTGGAATCAAGTGATAATTTGGCAAACTCAGCACTTTACACCTGCACAAGGTCCAAAAATACATCAATACTATACTGAGGTCATGTGGCTGCAGCGATGTTGGTGAAAATAACAATGTCAGTCTTTCAATAGGTAGACAGAAATGCTGGCGAGACTCATCGGGTGAAGCAGCATCTATGGAGCGAAGGAATAGGTGACGTTTCTGGTCGAGAGTCTTTCATGGTGACTCTGTGCCAGGCCGGCAGGGGGTAGAGTTGCTGCCTCACAGCACCAGAGACCCGGGTTCCATCCTGACTACGGGTGCTGTCTGTACGGAGTTTGTACGTTCTCCCCGTGACCTGCGTGGGGTTTCCCCGGGTGCTCTGGTTTCCTCCCACACTCCAAAGACGTGCAGGTTTGTAGGTTAATTGGCTTTGGTAAAAAATTGTAAATTGGCCCCTAGTGTGTAGGACAGTGCCGATGGCTGGTCGGCGTGGACTCGGTGGGACGAAGGGCCTGTTTCCGCGCTGTATCTCCAAACTAAACTGTGAATCTGTGGGATCGCCCCTCACTGCCTCCTCTCCCCGATCAAAATCCCGCCAACAGGCTGCGCCATGGGTCGGTGTGAAGACAGTGGTGGGAATATTAATAAGATTCACAAACAGGGTCAAGCGTTGAAACACTCGGACCAAATCAAAATTGATTGGAGGGGGAGCAGGGTGGAGGTAAATAGCCCTGGGGCAGTGAGAGAGGGGCCACATGGGGGCAGAGAGCAGGGGAGGGCCACCGAAATCAATATCCTTTAAGGTATCTGAAAACACCATCTCCCATCAATCAGGAGTGGCAGTCAAGCATGTTAGACAAAGGCTTCAGATGAGGATTCAAGAGCGATAATTATCATATATATGTAGCGACGACACAACATTGAAATCCTTACTTGTCAGCTCAGCAGAAATGTAAACACAGTCCACTCAAATAGTAATACATCTTGTTATGAAATTTGAACAGTTTTTTTAAATAATCCCAAATGTCACCCATTCCTTTTCTCCAGAGATGCTGCCGGTCCCGCTGAGTTACTCCAGCTTTTCGTGTCTATCTTCGCTTCAAACCAGCATCTGCAGTTCCTTGCGACACGCTGATGTCAGTTTATGCGGCGATCGGGACATCGAAAATAAAAATTCAATCCAATAACAACCGTGATTCTACCGTCAAGTTCCCCGTGGCAAAGATAGACACAAAATGCTGGAGTAACTCAGTGGGACAGGCAGCATCTCTGAGAATTGGAATAGGTGACGATTCAGGTCGAGACCCTTCATCAGACTGTCAGGGGAGAGGGACATCAGAGACAATCGGTGCAGGAGCAGGCCATGCGGCCCTTCGAGCCAGCGAGAGATATAGGAGATAACTAGAACAGAATATGCGGCCTCTGTTTGACAGATGAGGCTGAAACAGAGATGCACTTCCTCCTAAAATGCAATAAATTTGACAAAACAAGGAAAGCATACTTTGACAAACGCAGTGTGGCAACCCCTGATTTTAAAGAACTAGATGATACATCAAAACTAAGAATAATCCTTGGCGAAGGAAATTCGGCACATCTTGGTGCACAATACGTAATAGCATGCCATAACCTGAGAGACGATGAATGACCAACATGCACATATGTACGCACACACTAATTGACATGAACTAACACTAAGAAATTAATATTGAATTGCTAAACTTGCTATTGTGTTATACTGCTTACAGCTGCAAGAACGTGTAGCAATCAATAAAGGGCTATCGGCCTATTGCAAGTTTATGTACAGGGACATATCTATCCATGCACTGTATACTTGTATTTATACTTATGCATTTCAAATATGTATGTCATGTTTTATACTTTGGCAATATAACAATGGTTTTTTTTATCATGCCAATAGAGTTTTTAAATTGAAATTGAATTGAATAGAACAAATGAATGAAAGATATTAGAAATCAAAGCCAGTACATCAAAGTTCAAAGTTGGTGAGAAACATCGAACAGGAAATTTGAACTTCGAGTTTAGTTTAGAGATACAGCGTTGATACAGGCCCTTCGGCCCACGGAGTCCGCACCGCCCAGCGATCACTTGTCCCACAGCGCGGCGCTCCCTCAACCCCGCCCCTCCTACAGCGCGGCGCTCCCTCAACCCCGCCCCTCCTACAGCGCGGCGGGGACGTGCGGGGCAAGTGTTTTACACGGAGGGTGGTGGGTGCCTGGAACGTGTTGCCAGCGGTGGTGGTGGAGGCAGATACGATTAGGTGTCCTTGAAAGGCGCCCATAAATAAAATTTATTATTATTATTATTATTATTATAGTGGTGATTAAGAAGCTTTTAGACGGGCACATGGATATGCAGGGAATGGAGGGATATGGATCACGTGCAGGCAGAGGAGATTAGTTTATTTTGGAGATAGACACAGAATGTGCAGGAAGGAACTGCATGTGCTGGCTTCGAACACAAGTGCTGGAGTAACTCAGTGGGTCAGGCAGCGCCTCTGGAGAAAGTTAATATATGACGTTTCGGGTCGAGACTTTTCTTCAGACTAAGTTTATTTGGCATTATTTTAACACATCATTGTCACTGTGCAAACTCCACAGCAGAAAGCACCCGAGGTCAGGATCGAACCTATGCCTCGACCACTGTACCGCCCTGCTGCAGCGATAAAGTGCGGATACAGAATGTGTGAGAGCTGGATTGGGAGGTGGGAAATACAGCCTTATCTTCTGAAGTCTGAAGAAGGGTCTCGACCCGAAACGTCTCCTATTCCTTCTCTCCAGAGATGCCGCCTGACCAGCTGAGTTACTCCAGCATTTTGTGTCTATCCTTCGGTGTAGACCAGCATCCGCAGTTCCTTCTTACGTTGTTCTCCCTTTCCAGGGACAGAAACTGGGTGACGGGGGACAGGGGAACAGGGAGACAGAAACAGGGGGGCAGTGACAGGAACGGTGCCCGGCGGGAGAGGCTGGTGTTGGGGGAGCGGCGCCTTTAAATGCCGGGCCAGCGGGGCGGATACATTCGGCGATGTATCCGGGATTTATTTGCATGGTCCCGCCCACTCTCATGAATAATTATAAGCGGCCGCGACGTCACAATGCCGCTCATTACACAACGGCCAATGGGAAGAAGCAATGCAAATCAGCTCCAGGATGACGGAGCTAAAGTGAAAACACTGCAGATGCACAAGTTGCGAGATAAAGTCACACTCACCCCCACACACACACACACACACATACATCCCCACCCCCCCCACACACACATCCCCACACACACACACACACACCCTGTTAGGCGCTTCCCCCCCCCCCTGGTGAATGCTATGTACTAACTTCTCTGTTTCTATCCCAAGTACAGGCCTCGTGGCTGTGAGTCTGGAATCGAGGGGTTAAAGGCTCCTGTACCCGATTGGCCCAGCTGCGTCAGGTGACGGGTGACTCATCTGGAGTATAAAGACCAGAGCTTCCCAGAATTCCTTCTCTTCGTCGGGGACTCTGACTGATAAGCAGTCTGTTGGTGGGGGCCGAGGCAGCCTGACCACATGGCATAGAACTTTGTGTATTTTCACCATTCCGTGTTATCAGATATTGTATTGGGACGGATAAGGGCTGACCTTAGAGTTTACATGTATTTTGGTTTCAGGGTTGTATCTCTTTGGGCAGGTTTTGGAATCTCCGGTTCGACGGCCCATGGTGTGGCTGGCTGGAGCATTGTTAAATTGTTTGTCGGTTTATCCATATCCCTGACTGGGTTGTTTATATCAGGTTGGAGTTTTGTGTTCCATGAATAATTAAAACTGTTTTTTGAACCTGAACCTGGTTTTTGACTTGTGTTACGTGGCTCTGAAGTACCTGCATTCGGGAGTCGTAACAAAATGGGGGCTCGTCCGAAGTTTTGAGGACCCTAGACGTTTTTAGGGGGGTTTTTTGGTAGGCTTCTGGACTGAGGAAGTCTGTGTGTTGTGGGGGAATTTTTTCTTCCCTGTTTGTGGTAGCATTAGTGCCCAGGTTTTAGCTGGTGGTTTGGGGCTACATTAGAAATGGAATTTAAGGTGAAAGAATTTGTTGAGGCTCCTAGTCGGGAGTTGTTTGATAGATGTACGAAGGAGCATTTGATTTTGCTGGCTGAGAACTATGCCGTGACTATTGACAAGCATTCAAAGAAACACTCCATTAAATCGGAGTTGTGGGCTGCGTTGGTGGAGGCTGGGGTTTTGCCTGGTGGTGCAGACAGTCCCCCACCTTCTGTTCAGCCAGTTCAGAACATGGAGGCCATCATTAAACTGAAGGAGATGGAGCTTGAGTCACAGAGAATTGCCTCTTTGTTAAAAGAGAAAGAGCTCATGCATGTTCTTGAAATGAAACGGCTTGAGGAGGAAACCAAAAGGGCTGAATTTCAGCTGCGGGCAAAAGAAATAGATAATTCCCGGGTTTCTTCTAGGGAACGGGAGTTTGATATGAGCAAGAACATCCGCCTGGTTCCCCCATTTCGTGAGGAGGATGTGGACAAGTATTTCACAGTGTTTGAACGGGTGGCTTTGTCCTTGAAGTGGCCTAGGGACGTGTGGACCTTGCTATTGCAGTGTGTCTTTGTGGGTAAAGCACGGGAGGTGTACTCGTCTTTATCTGTTGAAAGCAGTCTGGACTATGAGTGTGTGAAGTCTACAGTACTAAGGGCTTATGAATTAGTTCCAGAGGCGTACCGGCAGAAGTTCCGGCGCTTTAGGAAGTTTGATAGTCAGACTTATGTGGAGTTTGCTAGGGAGAAGGAGGCACTTTTTGACAGGTGGTGCGCTTCTCAAGGAGTGAAGGATTTTGAGCTACTGCGGGCCTTGATAATTATGGAAGACTTTAAGAACTGTCTCCCTGAGAGGGTTACTACTTACCTTAATGAGCAGAAGGTGAATGAGGTGTCTAAGGCTGCGGTATTGGCAGATGAGTATGTATTGACTCATAAATCTAATTTTGTTGGGCGATCCAATAGTTTTGGTGCACGGCCGGTTGATCGTGGTGGTGTCGCCGGTGGCAGTGTCAAAGCTGTTTCTGTGCCTGCAAATGGCAGCACGTTGATACAGGGGGATGTCCGAGCTGATAAGGTTGACGGGAATGTAAGGACTGATGAAGGTCCTGTGTGCTACTATTGTAGAAGGAGAGGGCACATGTTAAAGTCGTGTCCCGTTCTGAAGCAGAAAAATGCAAAGCCTGTGGCTTTGGTGGGTGCACAGAAGGCACCTGTCGTACCTGAGGTGCCTGAGTCTGATGAGTGTAGGAATTATTCTGCGTTCATCATGAATGGTTTTGTTTCTCTAGAGGATGGGGGTGACAGAGTTCCAGTATCCATCTTGCGTGATACTGGTGCTACTCAGTCCTTTATATTGGATGGTGTACTGCCGTTTTCTGGGGAATCATCGGTTGGGTCAAGTGTCCCAGTGGTAGGATTCGGGATGGATGACATGGTAGTGCCTTTGCATACCGTGCGTCTCGAGTCCGAGTTGGTTTCAGGCCGGGTAACTGTTGGGTTACGGCCGTGTTTTCCCGTTGGGGGAGTTTCTGTGATTTTGGGGAATGACTTGGCAGGAGGTAGAGTTTTAGTCACTCCTGAGGTGACGGCTGTTCCGATGGTGCAGAGTCCTGATAGATTGGCTATGCAGCATCCAAAGGTCTTCGCAGCTTGTGCTGTCACGAGGGCTATGGCTAAGAGCCAGGCGAAGTTTGAGGATGTGGTGGACCTGAGTGAGAGCATTTTTGGGGATCAGGATGATAGATCCTGTGTTGTGAAGGGTGTTTCTCCATCTCAAGATGGGATAGTGTCTGGAAATGTGCCGGTGTCACTGTCACGTGACCGGCTGGTTGAGGAGCAAAAGAGTGATCCAGGTTTATCTGATCTGTGCGACTGCGCAGTGCCTGAGGGGGATATGGATTCCACAGCAAAAGGGTATTTTCTAAGGGATGGCTTACTGATGCGAAAGTGGTCTCCCTTGGATATATCTGGGCATGATGATTGGAGCGTGGTTGATCAGATTGTGATGCCTCGTCGGTATAGGGACGAGATACTCTGTTTGGCTCATGATGGTCCTCTGGGTGGACATTTGAGGGTCCTGAAGGAAAAATGGTTGCAGGAGGATACAAAACGTAGTGTTTTATACCACGTTTGTACTTTTCGCTCTAGATTGAGGAGGGCATGCGAACTGGCAATGGGTAATCTTGCCTCTGCTCAGTCTAGGATGAAGGACTGGTTCGACAGGAAGGCTTCTAGTAGGAATTTTTCTCCGGGTGACAAGGTCCTGGTGTTGTTGCCTATTCCTGGTTCCAGTCTGCAGGCTCGGTATAGCGGTCCCTATCAGGTGGTTAAGAAGGTTGGTGAGAGGGATTACATTATTGGTACCCCTGATCGGAGGCGTAAGACTCAGCTCTGTCATGTTAACATGATGAAAAAGTACCATGAGCAGGAGCCTGTGGAGGTTGATGGGTCGGAGCTAAGTCCTTCTAAGCATGTTTTGGCTGCAGTGGTGCTGCCCCCTGACACGGGTGGTGATGTGGGGGAGGCACGGTTGTCTGTGGCAGTAACGCAGGGAAAGCTGAGTAACTCTGAGGCTTTGGAGACGCTTCCCTTGCGGTTGTCTCATTTGACTGGCATATCCGTGGCAAGGATGATGTATTGGCTGATGCATTGTCGCGCCAGTGATGTCTGTGTTACTGAATAGTTGCTGAAATTTGGTGGTGTTTTTTTAGTTCATTTTCAGAAACTTATTCAGTATCTTTGGGTGGGGGTGTTAGGCGCTTCCCCCCCCCCCTGGTGAATGCTATGTACTAACTTCTCTGTTTCTATCCCAAGTACAGGCCTCGTGGCTGTGAGTCTGGAATCGAGGGGTTAAAGGCTCCTGTACCCGATTGGCCCAGCTGCGTCAGGTGACGGGTGACTCATCTGGAGTATAAAGACCAGAGCTTCCCAGAATTCCTTCTCTTCGTCGGGGACTCTGACTGATAAGCAGTCTGTTGGTGGGGGCCGAGGCAGCCTGACCACATGGCATAGAACTTTGTGTATTTTCACCATTCCGTGTTATCAGATATTGTATTGGGACGGATAAGTGCTGACCTTAGAGTTTACATGTATTTTGGTTTCAGGTTTGGATCTCTTTGGGCAGGTTTTGGAATCTCCGGTTCGACGGCCCATGGTGTGGCTGGCTGGAGCATTGTTAAATTGTTTGTCGGTTTATCCATATCCCTGACTGGGTTGTTTATATCAGGTTGGAGTTTTGTGTTCCATGAATAATTAAAACTGTTTTTTGAACCTGAACCTGGTTTTTGACTTGTGTTACGTGGCTCTGAAGTACCTGCATTCGGGAGTCGTAACACACCCACACACACACATACATCCCCACCCCCACACATACATCCCACACACACACCCACCCACATACATCCCCACCCCCACACACACACCCACACATCCCCACCCCCACACATCCCCACCCCACACACACACACACACCCACACATCCCCACCCCCACCCATACATCCCCACACCCACATACATCCCCACACACACACATACATCCCCACCCCCACACACACACCCACCCAACCCCCACCCCCCACACACATACACCCCCCCCCCCACACATACACCCTCACCCACACCCCCCACCAACACCCCCCCCCCCCCCCCCCACCCACACTCTAAATCTGTCCTGTCTATGTACCTGTCCAAATGTTTTTTTTTAAGTTGCAGTAGTGCCTGCTGCAGTAACTACTTCCTCTGGCAGCTCGTTCCATACACCAGCCACCTTTTGTGTAAAAAAGATACCCCTCAGGTTCCCATTAAATCTTCCCCCCCCTCACCTTATGCCCTCTAGTTCTCGATTCCCCTACTCTGGGCAGAGATTCTGTGTGTTTACCCGATCTATTCCTCTCGGGATTCTGTATACAAGATCACCCCCTCATCCTCCTGCACTCCAGGAAATAAAATCCTAGCCTGCTCAGCTCCTCCCTGTAGCAACATCCTCGTAAATCATCTCTGCACCCTTTGCAGCTCAACATCTTTCCTACAATATGGTGACCAAAACTGAACACAATACTCCAAATGTGGCCACATCCATGTCTTATACAACTGTCCCAACTTCTATACTTATTACTCAAAACAAATAGCCCTCTTCCCTCATCACTATATCCACCTATCACTTGCCTGAGATTAGTCTGAAGGGTGCCGACCCGAAACATCGCCTATCAGTGTTCTCGAGATGTTGCCTGACCTGCTGTTACTCCAGCACTTTGTGTCCTGTAGTGCATTAACCAGCATCTGCAGTGCCTTGTTTCTACATTCCAGCATATTGTGCCTTATTTAATCACTTGTCAGGCGTTGTCCTGTCCTCATCTCTCCTTTCCAATCTTTCTCCCTTTCCCGTCCCCTACTCCATCAGTCTGAAGAATGTTGTACAGAGCCCTAGTGAGACCGCACCTGGAGTATTGTGTGCAGTTTTGGTCCCCTAATTTGAGGAAGGACATTCTTGCTATTGAGGGAGTGCAGCGTAGGTTTACAAGGTTAATTCCCGGGATGGCGGGGCTGTCATATGCTGAGAGAATGGAGCAGCTGGGCTTGTACACTCTGGAGTTTAGAAGGATGAGAGGATATCTCAGTGAAACATATAAGATTGTTAAGGGCTTGGACACACTCGAGGCAGGAAACATGTTCCCGATGTTGGGGGAATCCAGAACCAGGGGCCACAGTTTAAGAATAAGGAGTAAGCCATTTAGAACGGAGATGAGGAAACACTTTTTCTCACAGAGAGTGGTGAGTCTGTGGAATTCTCTGCCTCAGAGGGCGGTGGAGGCAGGTACTCTGGATGCTTTCAAGAGAGAGCTAGATAGGGCTCTTAAAAATAGCGGAATCAGGGGATATGGGGAGAAGGCTGGAGGAACGGGGGTACTGATTGGGGATGATGAGCCATGATCACATTGAATGGTGGTGCTGGTTCGAAGGGCCGAATGGCCTACTCCTGCACCTATTGTCTATTGGTCCCGACCAGAAACATCGCCTGTCCGTTCCCTCCACAGATGCTGCCTGACCCGCTGAGTTCCTCCAGCATTTAGTGTTTTGCTCGATCTACAGACACTGTGTCCGAGCTCTCTCCTCGATCACCGTTGGACCAGGCCTCACCACTGACCAGCCAGAGCCTCTGAGAGGGAGAATCCTTCTGCTCTGAAGACCAGCCGACCATCAGGAAGGGCTGAATACTTGCCTCCCGCCCACATGGACACACGGGCATAGGCCAGGGACTTCACAGAGACAGATTTAAACAGGATTAGAAAAATGGACTTTAATTAAAAGGTGCATTTTGGTGATTTCAACGCTCCACCGACACCTGATCATAATTAGGCACCAGTTCCCGAGACGAGACTAGACTAGACAGCCACAGTGAGAAAGGGACACAGACTCCAGCTCCCGCTGATGTTCCCGTATCTAAGCTGCCTGGGGAACACACAGGGTAGAGAGTTTGCCAAGGGGTATCCCAGGGCTAGTTGCAAGAAAGCGATGCATGGCTGGGCCAGCCTCACCAGCGGGGCTGGGCGGCACAGTGGTGCAGCAGGTAGAACCGCTGCCTCACAGCGCCAGTGACCCCAGTTTGATCCTGATCGCGGGTGCTGTCTATGTGGAGTTTACACGTTCTCCATGTGACCACGTGGGTTTGCTCCGGGCGCTCCGGTTTCCCCCGACATCCCAAAGACGTGCGGGTTAATTGGCCCTAGTGTGTAGGGAGTGGATGAGAATGTGGGATAGCATGGAGCGAGTGTGAACGGGTGATCGCTGGCTGACGTGGACTCGATGGGCCAAAGGGCCTGTTTCCACGCTGTATCTCTCTAAACTGCTTAGTCCATCAGGTTGCAAAAACACTCAAAGGAGAAGGTGGCTTATAAATTGTGGCGTTTATCTCGGATGGATTAACAGGAGACAAAATGTTTAGTCGACAGGTCACCAGATCTGACTGAAGAAATTCCTCCTCGTCTCCTATCAGCTGTGGCTCTGTGTTGCGAGACAGCTGAGTTCAATGCTACCGGTCTCGTAGCATTGAGACTATAGCTGGTTGGATGATCATCAGATGATTAATCCCCCCCCCCCCCCCTTCTCCCCCTCCCCCATCTGCTCTGCCTCAGACCGCAAGAAATCGCAGAGAGTTGTGGTTGTAGCCCAGTCCATCACACAGGCCAGATCCCCCCCCCCCCCCAAATCAACTCTACCTATACTTCACACTGTCTTGGGAAACAAAATCAAGGACCACTCACACCCTGGTCATTCTCTGTCTCCCCCCCCCCCTCCTGTCAAACAGAAGATACTAGAACTCGAAACCGCCCACCGCCAGATTCAGGGGCAGTTTCTTCCCCGCTGTTATCAGACTAAGGAGCGGTCCTTCTATTCGTTGCACTTTTTTTTTTTAATCATACTTTTTCTGTAAATGTAACTGTATTCTGCACTCTGGTACTTTTCCCTTTACACTGTTGTACTGTTGTACTGTGTGTGGCTCATTGGTACTCATTGTATGGGACAACTTGACTGGATAACTCCCTGTAGCTCGGCACTGATAATCCAATACCAATACAAACCAAAATAAAGATACTCCGTTGGCGGAGGCTTGGGGATCATGCGGAACTTGGGAGGGAATTAAAATGTTGGGAGAAAGTCGGCACACGTCCGGCTGGGTTGTGAGGAGAAGTGGAGATGTCTGGCAAAGTCCTGCGGCCACTGGACAGGCACACACGCCAGCCGAAGTTCAGACGTGACGGGCAGAGAGAGAGAGAGGGAGATTCCCGATTTATTTCAACAGCGACCACTTGATCTGCTCCTTGGCTGACTGGAGGACCTGGAACAGGAATTAAACGGCAGGCGGTCAGTGAATCCTCACAGCCTCCTTATGTTTTACCAAAAAATACATTCATTCGGTTATTAACAATAATAATATTTACAACTTCTAACTTTGTCGGTGGTGACTACTGCAAACCTTGTGGAGTGGAGGGTTGGGAGACCTGGTGGGTCAGGAAAGGAATAAAGATGCCTGAAATGTCACCCATTCCTTCTCTCCAGAGATACTGCCTGTTCCGCTAAGTTACTCCAGCATTTCATGTCTATCTTCAAGGTATTCCCACATCTTGGTTTCTTTGGCTGTGAGTTTTCTACCCAGAGCGGGTGAATCTAGAACCTCCTATTTTGGGTAGGTTTTCGCAGTGAAATACATGACAAAAAAATCCCAATACCAATAGATAATCAAGCAGCGATATGGAGCGGGGATAATTTCATCATTAGAAAAAAGAATGCACTGGCTCTTCAGTATTTCTGCAAGCAAAACACAAAGTACTGGAGGAACTCAGCGGGTCAGGCAGCATCTGTGGAGGGAATACACTTGGATTGTTCGGGTCGGGACCCGAAACGTCGCCTGTCCATTCCCTCCAGGGCCCCACAGCAGAAGCGTCCAGGTGGCGGGGCTGGAAACTGGGCGTATCCCAAGCTAATTCTACTACCACCATCATCGACTGCAACAAGTGATGGCTTCCACCGATTGTCGCCGGAAGTTTGCGTCCTTTTCAGGACGGACGATGACAGCGAGGTCAACATTTGTAACAAGATGGGCACGAAAAGAAGAAGATTCCCCCCACAGACCCGCTGAGTTCCTCCAGCACCTAGTGTTTTAGTCAGGATTCCAGCAACTGCAGTTCCTCGTGTCAGTATCGGTGCAGCGGTTCCACAGGGGGTCCCGCAGTGAGACCATGTCCAGGGGCAGGTTTGACCTCCCCATCTTTGAGGAGGTTTACATTGGAGGTGGTGCATTCCTTGACGTATGAAAGAGGGAGAGCTTTATACCTATTCAGCTACAGTTTAGTTTATTGTCACGTGTACCAAGGTACAGTGGGAAGCTCTTGTTCCGTGCTTTCCAGTCAGCAGAAAGACAATAAACGATTAGAATTGAGCCATTTACAGCTGTATTGCTGTAGGAGTAGAGATTTGAGAGTGTGAAGCGATTGTGATATGTGTTTGTAGATTTGCTTCTGTGGCTAGCAAGCAGGCTGGGCACCTTTGAAAAATGAGGGGTGATTTTATTGAAAGACACAGTGAATCAGAGGGGGTGCTGAGAGACTGCACAGGGTATCTGGAACAAGGAGGCAGGGTGGACCAAGGCCAGGAATGAAGAGAAATTAATATTTAAGCAGGCAGTGAATCTTTGTTTTTTTTTTCAAACTCTCTGCCACAGAAGGTAGTTCATTGGCTATATTTAAGTTAGATGTGGCCCTTGTGGCTAAAGGGATCAGGGGGTATGGAGAGAAGGCAGGTACAGGTATACTGAGTTGGATGATCAGCCATGATCATATTAAATGACGGTGCAGGCTCGAAGGGCCGAATGGCCTACTCCTGCACCTATTTTCTACGTATCTATGTTAACCCAGAAGGTGGAGACAGAAAAGCATTGCAACTACAAAAGGTAGACACAAAATGCTGGAGTAACTCAACGGGTCACGCAGCATCTCTGGAGAACGTGGATATGTGACGTTTTGGGTTAAGACCCTTCTTCTTCAGACTGATGGTGAAGTGGGTGAGAACAGGAGGCAGGAAAACTACAATTAAGGGGTGCAAATGGTGATTGGATCAGCCACATTCTTATTGAATGAAGGAGCAGACTCGATGGGCTGAATGGTCACCTCCTGCTCCCACTTCCACACTGCACCACAAATGCAGGCATGCACACCTCAGTATTAATGGAGCCAAGGTACTTGTATCCACTGCACTACCAGCCGCCGTCAGCAGGTGGTGGTGCTGCTCCATGTTCCAACTCTTATCACCCCAAGAGCATAGGTAGACAAAAGTGCTGGAGAAACTCAGCGGGTGCAGCAGCATCTATGGAGCGAAGGAAATAGGCAACGTTTTCGGGCCGAAACCCTTCCGGGTTTCGGCCCGAAACGTTGCCTATTTCCTTCAGGGTATCGGCCCGAAACGTTGCCTATTTCCTTCGCTCCATAGATGCTGCTGCACCCGCTGAGTTTCTCCAGCATTTTTGTCTACGTTCGATTTTCCAGCATCTGTAGTTCCTTCTTAAACCCCAAGAGCGTGGTCATAGAGAGAGAGAGAGAGAGAGAGAGAGAGAGAGGAACAGTGTATGTGGACCAGTTACCCAGGCATGGTGCTGCTCAGAGACCACCAGGATGTAGTGGGGGGGCTTTGGAAAGGGTGCAGAGGAGATGTACCACGACAAAGCCTGGATGTATTAGGGACAGGGACAGGTTGGACAGATTTGGATTGTCTTCTCTGGAACGCGGGAGATTGAGGGGAGGCATAGACGAGGTAGATGAGGAGGAAACCGGAGCAGGCGGGGAAAACCCACACGGTCACAGGGAGAACGTGCAAACTCCGTACAGGCAGAACCGGTAATCAGGATTGAACCTGGGTCTCGGGCACTGTGCGGCAGCAGCTCTACCCGCTGCACCACCGTGCCCCCCTTAGGTAGGTACAATGATGGCATTTAACAGACTCTTGGGCAGGTCATAGAGTCATAGAGTGATACAGTGTGGAAACAGGCCATTTGGCCCAACTTGCCCACACCAGCCAACATGTCCCAGCTACAATAGTTCCACCTGCCTGCGTTTGGTCCATATCCCTCCAAACCTGTCCTATCCGTGTACCTGTCTAACTGTTTCGTAAACAATGGGACAGTCCCAGCCTCAACTGCCTGCTCTGGCAGCTTGTTCCATACACCCACCACTCTTTGAGTGAAAAGGTCACCCCTCAGATTCCTATTGCCTTTTCCCCTTCACCTTGAACCTATGTCCTCTGGTCCTCGATTCTCCTACTCTGGGCAAGAGACTCTGTGCATCTACCCGATCTATTCCTCTCATGATTGTTACTACAAGGATTGTTTTCTCTGGAACGCTGGAGCTTGGGAGACCGGATAGAAAACATAGATAAGGTAGATGACGAGGAAACTGGAGCCCCCAAACAAAACCCACAATTACGAGTAAAACGTGCAAACTCCATACAGGCAGCACCCGTAGTCAGGATCGAACCCGAGTCTCTGATACTATGAGGCAGCAACTCTACCACTGCGCCACCGTGCCACCCTGAGGTGGGTACAATTATGGCATTTAACATTTAACAGACACCTGGGCAGGTACATGAATAGAGAGGGATAAGGACAGGTCAGGCAAGTGAGACTAGCTCAGTAGGGCAACCTGCACGGCATGGAAGAGGTGGGCCGAAGGGCCTGTCTCCATTCTGTGTAACTCTGTGACTAACTGAGATCGTGGGGGGTGGGGGGTAGGGGCGATTTCAAAAGCCTTACCTGAGCCATACTCTGTTCAGTTAAAGGTGTGTCATCAACCTGAAAGGACATTAAAATCTCCGTGAGACAATGAGCCAAACGCCCGACACGTCAACTCAGTAATCGATGATTTAGCATCTTGTGAAAATGGGTAGAAATCAGGGAAAAAAACGTTGCAGGATCAAGACACAGAAACAGCACCTTTCCAGAGTGTCGGATACGGCATGAAAACAGGCCCTTCGGCCCACCGAGTCCATGCTGGCCATCGATCACCCATTCACACTAGTTGTATGCTATCCCACTTTCATTGACGTTCCTGCACATTTATTCCTGACCTCTGGTGCGGCTTGTGAGGAGCGAGCTTCACCCAAAGAAACATATTCAAGGTACAAGGGTTTTATTTTAAGAAAGAACTGCAGATGCTGGAAAATCGAATGTAGACAGAAATGCTGGAGAAACTCAGCGGGTGAGGCAGCATCTATGGAGCGAAGGAATAGGTGACGTTTCGGGTCGAGACCCTTCTTCAGACTGATGAGGGGGTGGGCGGGAAGAAGAAAGGAAGAGGCGGAGACAGTGGGCTGTGGGAGAGCTGGGAAGGGGAGGGGAAGGAGGGAGAAAGCAAGGACTACCTGAAATTAGAGAAGTCAATGTTCATGTCGCTGGGGTGTAAACTACCCAAGCGAAATATGAGGGGCTGCTCCTCCAATTTGCGGTGGGCCTCACTCTGGCCATGGAGGAGGCCCAGGACAGAAAGGTCGGATACGGAATAGGAGGGGGAGTTGAAATGCTGAGCCACCGGGAGATAAGGTTGGTAAATACGAACTGTGCGGAGGTGTTGGGCAAAGCGATCGCCAAGCCTGCGCTTGGTCTCACCGATGTGGAGCAGCTGACACCTAGAGCAGCGGATGCAATAGATGAGGTTGGAGGAGGTGCAGGTGAACCTCTGCCTCACCTGGAAAGACTGCTCGGGTCCTTGGATGGAGTCGAGGGTTTATATTTTAAATCTGTTTAAAATACCGCAAGGAAACAGGCCCTTCACGTCCATGTCGATCATCCTTCACCCGTTCACACTAGTTCCATGTTATCACACTATCTCATTCCAGCTAGAAATTCCTCATCTCTTTTCTAAAGGTATGTCCTGTTATTCTGGCTTTGCGTCCTCATCTGAGAGACAGAGTCATTGATACAAGACCCAGATCGGGCCAATATTCAATTAATAACAGAGAATGTTAGAAACTCAGGAGGTAAGGCATGTTTTACCAAAGGGCCTGTTTTCATGCTGTATTTTTAAAGTAAAGAGGCTGCCTGACCCGCTGAGCATTTCCTGCAGTCTCGGTGTTTGTCTCAGCATTGCAGGGTCTGCAGGAGTAGGTCATTGACATACACCTGCAGTCTCTGTGTTTGTCTCGGCATTGCAGGGTCTGCAAGAGTGGGTCATTGACATATACCTGCAGAGTCTGTGTTTGTCTCGACATTGCAGGGTCTGCAGGAGTAGGTCATTGACATATACCTGCAGCGTCTATGTTTGTCTCAGCATTGCAGGGTCTGCAGGAGTAGGTAATTGACATATACCTGCAGTCTCAGTGTTTGTCTCGACATTGCAGGGTCTGCAGGAGTGGGTCGTTGACATATACCTGCAGTCTCGGTGTTTATCTCGGCATTGCAGGGTCTGCAGGTAAGGCAGCACCCGTGGAGATGGAAACAGTTAACGTTTCAGCTCCACAATCCAGTCTAAGATTGGACATGACTTATTAACTCCGACACCCCCTCCACAGCGGGTAGAGCTGCTGCCTCACAGTGTCAGTGTGGAGTTTGTACGTTCTCCCTGCGACTGGGTGGGTTTCCTTCAGGTGCTCCGGTTTCCTGAGGTCAATTGTAAAGTTGCCCCGACTCTGTAGGGAGTGGACGTGAAGTGTACGGGAAGGAACTGCAGATGCTGGTTTAAACCGAAGATAGACACAAAGTGCTGGAGTAACTCAGCGGGTCAGGCAGCAACTTTGGAGAGAAGGAACGGGTGACGTTTCTCTCCAGAGATGCTGCCTGTCCCACTGAGTTACTCCAGCGTTTTGTGTCTATCTTTGGGAGTGGATGTGATGATGAAAGTGGGAATAACTCATTACGACTATGAACGGGCGATCGATGATCAATGTCCATGCTGTGTCTGTCGATCAATACACTCTGCCCTGAATCTTGCTACACCTCCCTACACCTCTACAGCAGCCAATTCACAGACAGTCTGTGTGTCTATGGGATGTGTGGGAGCAACCCGCACAAGCACAGAGAGAACATATAAACCCACACACGGTCGCAGGAAGTACATGCAAACTCCGCACAGTCAGCACCAGAGGTCAGAAATGAATGTGTAGGGAACGTGTATGAAAGTGGAGTAACGTACAACTACTGATGGTCGGTGGGAACACGGCGAGCCGAAGGGCCTGTTTTGGTGCTGTATCTTTAAAGTAAAGAGGCTGCCTGACCCGCTGTGTGTTTCCTCTGTGTTTGTCTCTGCATTGCAGAGTCTGCAGGAGTAGGTCATTGACATACACCTGCAGAGTCTGTGTTTATCTCGGTATTGCAGGGTCTGCGGGATTGGGACACTGAGCATTTCCTGCAGTCTCTGTGTTTATCTCGGCATTGCCGGGTCTGCGGGAGTGGATCACTGAACTTTCTCTGCATTTGTCTCGGCATTGCAGGGTCTGCGGGAGTGGGTCGCTGACATATACCTGCAGTCTCGGTGTTTATCTCGGCTTTGCGGGGTCTGCAGGAGTGGGTCGCTGAGGGCAGGCAGAGAGGGGCCGAGCGGTCTCATGCAGGGGTCAGTGCTCCACGCCTGTACCTGCGCACTCCCCTTCCTCAGTTGAGAGGTCGACTGTCAGGGCTGCTGCCGCTTGTCAGATAGTCAAAGAGGACGAAGCCGTAAGCTGCTTCTGACACAGTCTGACACAGAGCAGAGAGAAGGAGAGAGGGGTGAGAGAGACACAGAGACACAGGTGCAGAAGAAAGAGTCTCTGCACATCAGCAGAGGGCACGAGGCGCTTGTCCACGGGGGAAACTTACCCGGAAGTTTACTTTCTGAATCACCTGGTGTGGATCACTTTCCAAAATCACCCTGAGAGAGAGAGAGAGGAGAGTTAGTGTCAAAACCACACACATTAACACAAAGGAACAGCAGCCTCACCATGGAATCATTCCCTTCCCTCACATCACTCCCCACTGACTGTACCCCCTCTCCCCAGCGCCCCGGGTCTGACTGTACCCCCTCTCCCCAGTGCCCCTGGTCTGACTGTACCCCCTCTCCCCAGTGCCCCGGGTCTGACTGTACCCCTGATTACATGAATCCAGCTCCCTCACACACTCACCTCTGCTATCTGTGAGGAATAATGTTCTTTCTCACACCCCAACACATTAGAAATGACTTTCTTTAACTATCTGCTTATCGCACCCTCACTGGTCCACGTTCAGGTCTGTTTACAAGCCACTGCTACATACATTGGGCACATAATGCAACCCGTGTCGGGGTGCCGCTGATGGGGTGCCCATGCCTGCAGTTTCCCCAACAACATGCATTTGCCTGAGAAAGTACGAGGCACGGTGGCGCAGCGGTGGAATTGCCACCTTACAGCGCTTGCAGCGCAGGTTCGATCCCGACTACGGGTGCTGTCCGTACGTTCTCCCCGTGGCCTGCGTGGGTTTTTTCCCCCGAGATCTTCGGTTTCCTCCCACACTCCAAAGACCTACAGGCTTGTATGTTAATTGGCTTGGTGTATGTGTCAACTGTCCCTATTGTGTATGGGATAGTGTTAGCGTGCGGGGATCGCTGGTCGGCGCGGACTCAGTGGGCCCAGGGGCCTGTTTCTGCGCTGTATCTCTAAACTAAACTTGTCCTCACCCTCCATCTACAATCTCATCCGTGATCAACAACAACCCGTCCATGTTATCCATCAGAGACTTCTTCTCCACATTCTTCCTGAAAAATGGATTACAAAGAAAACCATATTAGATTCAAAATGTTTAGACACAAGTGCAGAAGCCTTACTTTACCCAGTGGCCAATAACCCCCAACCCCCCCCCCCCCCACCCCACATCCCCACCCCAACCCCCACCCCACACTGCCAGAATCCACTGATAACACGTTGGATTCTGGCATTGTGGAATGAAAACAACACACAATGTGAAGTCATTAAGAAAGCTGAAACTAAATTAAACTCAGTGGGCCAGGCAGCATTTATGGAAGAAAATGTCGGAACCCTTCTTCAGACTGAAGGAAGAGAGGAGGTGGCTTCAGATAAGTGGTTCAGAAAAAATCAGAAGCAGAAGACTAGGGTGGCGCAGTGATGGAGTTGCTGCCTCACAGCACCAGAGACCCGGGTTCGATCCTGACTACGGGCGCTGTCTGTACGGAGTTTGTACGTTCTCCCTGTGACTGCGTGGGTTTTCTCCGGGTGCTCCAGTTTCCTCCCACACTCCAAAAACATGCAGGTTTGTAGATTAATTGGCTTCGGTAAAGATTATAAATTGTTCCTAGTGTGTGTAGGATAGTGCTCGTGTACGGAGATCGCTGGTTAGCACAGATTCAGTGGGCCGAAGAATGTCGGAAGGAACTACAGATGCCATAGATAGACACAAAATGCTGGAGTAACTCATTTTGGTCGCTTGTGATCACAAATTAGCACAAAGGGATCATCGGTAGGCCCATTTTTAACGCTGTGGTATTTTGTTATAATTTAATAACTTTCAAATGTGGGCACCCATGTCACTGGATGGTACCCCTGATTTAGGGAAACTCCCGTATAAAACCACGAGGGAATTAGACAGCCACAGTCTTTCCCCCAGTCTGGGAGAGTTTAAAACTAGAGGGCACAGGTTTCAGATGAGAGGGAAAACATTAAAAAAAATCTAACGGCAACTTTTCCCCCCGCACAGCGAGTGGTGCTTTCCTGGAACGAGCTGCCAGTGACGTGTGTGGCTACAATGATGCAATTTAAAAGACGGATGTATCCGTACATAGATAGGAATAGTTTGTGGGGATATTGCCTTGGGTAGGGTAAGTGGCAACTGGGTCAGCATGGGCGAGTCGGACTGAAGGGCCTGTTTTAGAAACATAGAAAATAGGTGCAGGAGTAGGCCATCTGGCCCTTCGAGCCAGCACCGCCATTCAATATGATCATGGCTGATCATCCAAAATCTCTACCCCGTTCCTGCTTTCTCCCCACATCCCTTGATTCCGTTAACCCTAAGAGCCACATCTAACTCCCTCTTGAAAACATCCAGTGAATTGGCCTCCACTGCCTCCTGTGGCAAAGAATTCCACAGATTCACAACTCTCTGGGTGAAAAGGTTTTTCTTAATCTCAGTCCTAAATGGCCTTGCCCTTATTCTTGAACTGCGACCCCTGGTTCTGGACTCCCCCAACATGGGGAACATGTTTTCATGCTGTATGGCTCAGTAACTCTATAAATAGACCTCGCTCCTTCTAAAAAAAGATTCAGTGACTTGGCCTCTACCTCTCCACGGGAGAGAATTCCATACATTCACCAAACTCAAAGGAAGGCATTTCTTCTCGGCTCGGTGCTAAATGTCTTACCCCTGTCCAAATCTGTGACCGGTTTACGGACTTCACAACCAGTGCAAACATTCCCCCTGCATCATTGATGAACCCCAGAATTTTAACAAGGTGTCCCAAAACAGTTGTGGCAAAACAGAGGGATCTAGGAGTGCAGGTACATGGTTCCTTGAAGGTGGCATCACAGGTAGATAGGGAGGTCAAGAAGGTTTTAGATATATTGGCCTTCACCATTGAGTATAGAGGTTGGGATGTCATGTTACAGTTGTACAAGATGTTGGCAAGGCCATATTTAAGAGTATTGTGCAGGAAGGAAGTGCAGATGCTGGTTTAAACCGAAGATAGACAAAAAAAGCTGGAGTAACTCAGTGGATCAGGTAGCATCTCTAGAGAAAAGGACATTTCGGGTCGAGACCCTTTTTAAGGGGTTGGACAGGCTAGATGCAGGAAGATTGATCCCGATGTTGGGGAAGTCCAGAACAAGGGGTCAAAGTTTGAGGATAGAGGGGAAATCCTTTAGGACCGAGATGAGAAAAACATTTTTCACACAGAGAGTGGTGAATCTCTGGAACTCTCTGCCACAGAAGGTAGTTGAGGGCAGTTCATTGGCTATATTTAAGAGGGAGTTAGATGTGGCCCTTGTGGCTAAAGGGATCAGGGGGTATGGAGAGAAGGCAGGTACAGGATACAGAGTATTGTTTTATCAGGAGAGTATTGTGTTCAGTTTTGGTCACCTTGTTTGCGAAACGATGTTGTCCAGCTGGAAAGGGTGTTGAAGGGGAAAGATTTACGAGGATGTTTCCAGGACTCGAGGACCTTAGCTACAGGGAGAGGTTGAACAGGATGGGGCTCTATACCTTGGAGCGCAGGAGGATGAAGGGTGATCTTCTAGATGTGTACAAGATCATGAGAAGAATAGAAAGGGTAAATGCATAGAGTCTCTTGCCCTGAGTAGGAGAGAATCAAGACATGAGGACATAGGTTTAAGATGAGGGGGGGGGGGAGGGGGAGGGGGGGGGGGGGGGAGATTTAATAGGAACCCGAGGGGCATCTTTTGTTTTTCACACAACTTTTATTTTACTGCAACCAATTAAATCCAACTGCTAATCCAATGGGATGTGGGAGTAAACTGGAACACCCTAATGGTCATGGGGAGAACATGCAAACTCCGCCCAGGCAGCACCCAAGGTCAGGATTGAACCCGGGTCTCTGGCGCTGCGAGGCAGGTATAGTCAAGGTGGGACGGGGGATGGGGGGACGGGGGGGGGGGACAGGGGGGGGGGGGGGGGCGGGATTGGGGGGTTGGTAGGGAGTGAGTTAGAACAGTTGCTGTGTATTAGAATCTATTTATTTGCAGTGTTGTTACGTTAATGTGCCTGTAAATCTGCAGCAAGGCAAGGCGTCATTGTTCCAACGTGCCCGGTGTATGCAACAACGACACATTCTAAACTCTAGAGGCACGGAGACACACGCAAGGAGACAGAGGGTCACACTCACCGTAACATCTGACTCACAGACTCAAACAGGCAGTTGAGAACGGACATGAGCATGAGCTGTAAACAGACACACTGTTTTAGTTCAGAGATATATCGTGGAAACAGGCCCTTCGGCTGCCAGAGGAGGCAGGGACTATCCCATCGTTTAAGAAACAGTTGGACAGGTACATGGATAGGACAGGTTTGGAGGGTTATGGACCAAGCGCAGGCAGGTGGGACTAGTGTAGCTGGGACATTGTTGGCCAGTGTGGGCGAGCTGGTTTCCACGCTGTATCACTCTATGACACACTAGGTCTCCCATCTATACACGGGTACCAGCAGTGGGCACAGGGGTGGGCAGCCAATCAATAGTGTTTTATTTGTCACTTATCCAACTGCATGGTGCAATTCTTTTTGCATATATTACACAGGGGGGTACTGTCATTATTCCGGTCAGTCCCGGCGCTCCGTACACCGGAGTTAGTTCCTGCCAACCGACATCCCTCTCCTCACTCACCGTCTGTGTGTTGTGGGGGGGGGGGGGGTTCTGGGGCAATGGGAAGGTGGGCCACCTCACACTACACAGCAGTGCAAGTCCAGTCAACAGCACCGACTATTTCAGCTCGTTTAGTTTAGAGATGCAGCTCGGAAACAGGCCCTTAGACCCACCGAGTCCGCGCCGACCAGCGGTCCCCGCACATTAACACTCTCCCACCCACACTAGAGAGACAATTTACATTTACACCAAGCCAATTAACTTACAAACCTGCATGCCTTTGGAGTGTGGGAGGAAACCGAAGATCCTGGAGAAAACCCGTGTGGACACGTGGAGAACATGCAAACTCCGTACAGACAGCACCCGTAGTCGGGCTTGAACCGGGGTCTCTGGCGCCGTAAGGCAGCAACTCTACCGCTGCGCCACCGTGCCACCGATATTTGAAAGGAAGGCTGGTCTCCGAGTTAAAATGAATGTAGGAACCCCTGGGTCTTTAATCTTTGCACCAACTGGGAAAAGCAAACTGGCAGAAGAATTTCAGACGGGGAATTAATGCACAAATTCATCAATCCCAGGGTGGGGAAAATCAAATACGAGAAGGGATAGCGTTAACGTAAGAGGAGCAAAGTTTAACGGAGATGTATAGGGGAGGTTTAAAAATAAACATAGGTGGGTGCCTGGAACGTGCTGCCTGGGCTGGTGGTGAAGGCAAATGCCATAGTGTCATTTCAGGTACGTTTGGACAGGCACTTGAACACGCAGGGAATGGAGGGAGTGTGGCTCACGTGCAGGCAGACAAGAGATGAACATGAAAGTGCTGGAATAACTCAGCATCTCTGGAGAGAAGGAATGGGTATCGTTTGGACGTCGGAAGACCTTTCCTTCTTCACAAGGGTCTCGACCCGAAAAGTCACCCATCCCTTCTCGCCAGAGACGCAGCCTGTCCCGCTGAGTTACTCCAGCGCTTTGTGTCCCTGCGGTTTAAACCAGCATCTGCAGTTCCTTCCTACAGACAAGAGTTGGTCTTGGCCTCATGCTTGGCACAGAAACCGTGGGCCGAAGGGCCTGTTTCTGTGCTAGGAATTCATCTGAGGTTTGTTTTTAAGGAGAACAACACACCAATAACTATTTTAAGTTCAGCGTTGTATAATGAGACATCTAATTAGTACTTGAAAGGTAAAAAGATCTTCGAGGAAAGAATGATGATATAATTAATTTTAAATTAAATGTCACGGTTTAACTGGAGAGCGAAAAGGCATGAATTTAAACAAAATAAATTATGGACGGATGAGAGGGTAATTTAAGGTTGTAGATCGGGGAAACTAGATTAAAAAATGTGCTGACAAATGATTGCAAACATTTAAAGAAGCAATCCATATTTCTCAACAACCATTGAGCAGAGGACATGAAAACCTGACTGGGAAAAAGAAGTGAGATAGAGTGGCACAGTGCTGCGGGTTCAATCCTGACCTCGGTTGTGCTGCCTGTGTGGAGTTTGCATGTTCTCCCCGTAACTGTGTGGTGCTCCGGTTTCCTCCCACATCTCAAAGACGTGCGGGTTTGTAGATTAATTGTTCCTCTGTAAATTGGCCCCTGGTGTGCGGGAAGTAGATCTTAAAAAAGGGTAACATAGGGCTGGCGTGAATGGGTGATCGATGATCGGTTCAGATAAGGACCGCATTAGAATCGAGAGGAGCCTCGGTACCTGTACTGACAAAGAGCAAAACAACTCTGGAATATGGAATGAACAAGAGAATGTATTAACAATTAATCAGGAGAGCCGAAATGGGGGAGAGGGCTTAATGCAAATAGAGTCATAGAGTGATACAGTGTGGAAACAGGTCAACTGGCCAACATGTCCCAGCTAGACCAGTCCCACCTGCCTGCACATGGTCCATATCCCTCCAAACTTGTCCTATCCATGTACCTGTCTTAACTGTTTCTTAAACATTGGGATAGTCCCAGCCTCAACTACCTCCTCCGGCAGCTCGTTCCATACACCCACCACCCTTTGAGTGAAAAAGCTACCTCTCAGATCCCTATTAATTCTTTCCCCTTCACCTGAAACCTATGTCCTCTGGTCCTCGATTCCCCTGCTCTGGGCAAGAGACTGTGCGTCTACCCGATCTATTCCTCTCACGACTCGTCTTCCTGCGTTCCAAGGAATAGAGTCCCAGCCTACTCAACCTCTGCCTGTAGCTCAGACCCATCAAGCCCTGGCAACATCCATGTAAATCTTCCCAAATATAGGTTCACTAAATGTGGGAGAGGGATTGTAGACGTTTCTTACCCCATTTTCAAGCAGTATTTGAAATAGAATCACGCGTCAAATGAGGAACTTAGAACTAATATTAGTTTTTTTTAAAGTGAAAACAGAGATAATGATACCACATGTTAACTCTATCTCTCTCGACTTGAAATTTCAAAGAGATTTTGAATGCGATTTGTGAATATATTGGCGCTGATATTCTGGAATGGTCTAGATTTTTAGAATGGGCCCCTTGGTAACCAGAAAGAAGTAAAATCTAGAACAGAGATGGAGGTTGGTGTAGATATCACAGCACAATTAGATGGGGTCCATGTGGTTGGTTAATACAAAATAAATCCTATAAGATTTGTCAAGGATGGATCTAGGAGAGATATTGGAGAACTTTAATAGTGATAGTGTGCAGTAGGATAGTGTTAGTGTGCGGGGATTGCTGGTCGGCGAGGACTCGTGGCCAAAGGGCCTGTTTCCATGATGAATTAATCTATAACTCTATGTCGGGTGATGTATAACACTGATTTATGCTGCGGTTTAATTGGGTAACGAAGATTTTCACTGTATCTCGGTACACGTGACGTTAATTAAACACACGCCTGTACGTTTGCACGATTACACGCAGAACTAGTCTTGTTTTCAAGCGAAAATTAAATTTAGCTCTTTGGGCTAAAGGAATCAGGGCATATGGGGAAAAAGCAGGAACGGGGTACTGATTTTGGATGATCAGCCATGAGCATATTGAATGGAGATGCTGGCTCAAAGGGCCGAATGGCCTACTCCTGCACCTATTTTTCTATGTTTCTATGTCTGTGTTTCACAGGGCATTTGATGTGGTGCTGGACTGGAAGTGAGTTAGTACTGACTGGGACACAAGGAACTGCAGATGTTGGAAGCTTGAGCAAGATACAAGGTTCTGCAGGAACTCAGTAAGCCCTGGGATGGCAGGACTTTCATATGAAGATAGACTGGATAGACTCGGCTTGTACAAGCTAGAATTGAGGGGGGATCTTATAGGGGGGGATTGAGGGGGGATCTCATAGAAACTTACAAAATTCTTAAGGGGTTGGACAGGCTAGATGCAGGAAGATTATTCCCGATGTTGGGGGAAGTCCAGAACTAGGGGTCACAGTTTAAGGATAAGAGGAAAGTCTTTTAGGACCGAGATGAGAAAATAATTTTTACACAGAGAGTGGTGAATCTGTGGAATTCTCTGCCACAGAAGGTAGTTGAGGCCACAGTTCATTTGGCTATATTTAAGAGGGAGTTAGATGTGGCCCTTGTGGCTAAAGGGATCAGGGGGTATGGAGAGAAGGCAGGGATGGGATACTGAGTTGGATGATCAGCCATGATCATATCGAATGGCGGTGCAGGCTCGAAGGGCCGAATGGTCTACTCCTGCACCTATTTTCTATGTTTCTAAGTCAGGCAGCATTTGTGGAGGGAATGGACAGACAGAGTTAGTGTCAGACTTGTGTGTCCCTCTACAGATGCTGCCTGGCCCACTGAGTTCCTCCAGCATCTGCAGTATCATGCGCCTACTTATATTTGTTGTGTCGGGGACATGATCTTAATGGCCCTCCATGACTTTCTAAACTGTGCTTTCTCAATGCTGCTCTGCATCACAATGTCTAACCACATCACCATTACCATGGCGACGTCGCCACTGTTACTAAGGAGATGATGCTTTCTGTAAACGGAATAAACATTATTTCCCTGATCGTCGTTCATAAGGGGGGGGTCGGTGGGAAGTAGCCCATCTCCGAAGACCCTACCATTGTTGCCCAAGTTGAGTTTAGTTTATTGTCACGTGTACCGAGGTACAGTGAAAAGCTTTCGTTGCCTGCTAACCAGTCAGCGGAAAGACAATACATGATTCTGATTACAATCGAGCTGATCACAGTGTACAGATACATGATAAGGGAATAACATTTAGTGCAAGGTAAAGCCAGCAAAGTCCGATCGAGGATAGTCCGAGGGTCACCAATGAGGTGGATAATAGTTCAGGACTGCTCTCTCTAGTTGGTGGAAGGATGGTTCAGTTGCCTGATCGCAGGTGGGAAGAAACTGTCCCTGAATCTGGAGGTGTGCAATGGGCTGTGTGTGCAAGATGTGTTCACTGGAAGAATGCAGAGATGGCAGAGAATAGAGAGAGCAAGGCGAAGGCGAGGGTGGGACAGAAAACAAAGTGTAAGACTGGATGCTGCAACTAAACCGTGCATGGGGACATGAGACATGAGCCTGAGCAGATAACCTAATTAACAGAGAAGCATCATATGGGCCAAAACAGTGCAAAAAGCTGGTTTAATATGGGCCTTTGTGATTTATAATGAAATCTATGTCTTCTCTCTGCCTCAGAGGGCGGTGGAGGCAGGTTCTCTGGATACTTTCAAGAGAGAGCTGGATAGGGCTCTTAAAAATAGCGGAGTCAGGGGATATGGGGAGGGCAGGAACGGGGGTACTGATTGGGGATGATCAGCCATGATCACATTGAATGGCGGTGCTGGCTCGAAGGGCCGAATGGCCTACTCCTGCACCTATTGTCTATTGTCTCTCTCTCTCTCAATCTTCTTTGGAAAATTTAGGTTCGAATCGAGGGAAGCCCACCCAGTGTGGAGAGCCATCAAGGGAGTGCAAGGCAAGGGTTAGAGGTCACACTTCTATACTTTAAGCCGGGAACACACACTGGCACAAACGGTCCCCAATATACGTCTACTGTTTTGGGAGTTGTCTTCTGGCAGCTTCCTGTGGCGTTTCACATACGGCTACTTGAAAACACTCTGCGTTTACCTCATTCTCATGTGGACTCCCTACAATGTAGAAGTACAGGTCGACACAATTCTTGTAGATGACAGTCAGTCCCTCCAGGAACGCGATCTCACCTGTTTTTAGTCAAAGGAAAAGGAGCGTTAGAATTCTGATGGAATGAACCCCACCCCCCCCCCCCCTCCCTCCCCTGCCCCTCTGATCAGAACTGCCCCAAACCTCCACTGAATCCAAAACTCTTCATCTCCTCACTCAATAACAATCCAAAGATGCTTTGCTTGTTCCCTTCCAAGTTGCATGCCATTCTGATGTGCGAATATGCCTTTACTTATTCTATATCTCTCTATTTCACCTTCAACACCTTGTGTTTGCCTTTCCCCGAAGAAGGGTCTCGACCCAGAACCTTTTCTCCAGAGATGCTGTCTGATCCGCTGAGTTACTCCAGCTTTTTGTGTCTATCTTCCATTCTGTATTCACAGTTGCTCTGTCTGAATCCTGGAATGCAACAGTGGCTGCCTCACCTCGGGTGCTGTCAGTGCGACTTGCAGCTTCTCCCTGTGTCAGCGTGGGCTTTCTCCGGGTGGTCACGTTTCCTCCCCCATCCCAAATATTAATCAGCCTCTGCAACTCTAAACTAAACTTCTGCTGTCTGTGTAGAGTTTGTACGTTTTCCCGATGACCGCGTGGGTTTTCTCTGGGTGCTCTGGCTTCCTCCCACATCCCAATATAATGGGCGGCGCGACCGACGTTGCAGCGGCCTCTGCAGTCCGTCTGTCTTTTTTTATTTGTTTCGTCCTGTTGAGTGTAGTTTGTGGTGGGTTTTTTAAAAATTGTTTTTGACTGTGTATATGTGGGGGGCGGGGGGCGGAAACTTTTGAATCTCTTCCCTGTGCGGGGACCCGACTTTTTCCCTATCGGGTCTCCGTTGTCGTTGGGGCCTAGCACCGTGGAGCGGCCTCCAGCCGAACGACCTGGGGGCTCCAGTCGTGGAGCCTGCGGACTCACCATCGTGGGGCTGGCCGGCTCCGGAGCGCCGAGCGCTGTGGTGGTGCGCGGCTGCGACCCGACTTCGGAGCTTCGGTTGCTCCAGCCGCAGGCCCGGTGGACGGTGACATCGGGAGCTCGCGGGTCCCTGGTGGGAGACCGCTTTTCGGAGCTCCCGCAACGGCACCTTCTCCCGCCCGAGTTGCGGGGTTGAAAACAACCCGGAGCGGGGCCTTACATCGCCCGGCGCGGCTTAAACGGCCGCGGGACTTGCCATCGCCCGCCGGGGGCTCCAACGTCAAGACCCAGAGTGCGGCCTTGCATCGCCCGGCGCGGCCTTAATGGCCGGGGGACTTACCATCGCCCGCCGGGGGCTTTGACTTTGACATCGGGAGAAGGAAGAATGGAGAGCAGGGGAGAGACAAGACTTTGCCTTCCATCACAGTGAGTAGGAGATTCACTGTGATGGATGTTTGTGTAAATTGTGTAGGTGTGTGTCTTGGTTCTTTTCTTGTTTTATGACCGCAGAAACCAAATTTCGTTTGAACTTCATTTGAGGTTCAAATGACAATAAACGGTATTGTATTGCATTATATTGTAATGACGTGCAAGTTTGCAGATTAATTGGCTTCTGTATATTGTCCCTGGAGTGTAGGATAGAGCTGGTGTACGGGTAATCACTGGTCGGTTCGGACTGGGTGAGCCGAAGGGCCTGGTTCCATGCTGTATCTCTAAACAACGCGAGCACCTTCACCAGAAGGACTGCAGCGGTACTAGTCCGCGGTTCACGAGCATCTTCTCAAAGGCAAAGCGGGATTGGCAATCAATGCTGCCTTGTCAGTAATGCCCAGATCTTAAAAACAAAAGACTGAAAATGCAGACACAAGCAGCTGCAGATGCTGGGATCTGCAGTAAAAGACCATAAGACATTAATTAGGCCATTTGGCACTCCGCCATTCAGTCATGGCAGATCCATTCTACCCTCTGGACCCCAAAACACAAAGTTCTGCAGAGACTCAGCGGGTCAGGCAGCATCCGTGGAGGGAAATGGACAGGCAATAAGTTCTAGGAGCAGAATCTTGAGTACAAGACCATAAGATATGAATTGGGCCATTTGGCCCATCAAGTCTACTCCATCATTCAATCATGGCTGATCTATCTTTGTCTCTTCACTCCATTCTCCTGCCTTCCCCCCCTGGCATCTCGACCACTGGCAACGTTTCGGGTCGGGACCTTTCTTCAGAAATCCCCTTCCAGTGCAAGGTGAGACTGCACATCTTTTAAGGAAGGAGATGGGGAGAAATTCCGTCAGTCAGAGGGTGGTGAAACTGTGGAATTCTTTGCCACAGAAGGCTGTGGAGGCCAAGTCAATGGATATTTTTAAGGCAGATATAGATTTTTGATTAGTGCGGGTGTCAGACTGATTCCTGGGATGTCAGGGCTATCATATGAAGAAAGACTGGATAGACTCGGCTTGTACTCGCTAGAATTTAGAAGATTGAGGGGGGATCTTATAGAAACTTACAAAATTCTTAAGGGGTTGGACAGGCTAGATACAGGAAGATTGTTCCCGATGTTGGGGAAGTCCAGAACAAGGGGTCACAGTTTAAGGATAAGGGGGAAATCTTTTAGGACCGAGATGCGAAAAACATTTTTCACACAGAGAGTGGTGAATCTGTGGAATTCTCTGCCACAGAAGGTAGTTGAGGCCACAGTTCATTGGCTATATTTAAGAGGGAGTTAGATGTGGCCCTTGTGGCTAAAGGGACCAGGGGGTATGGAGAGAAGGCAGGTACAGGATACTGAGTTGGATGATCAGCCATGATCATATTGAATGGCGGTGCAGGCTCGAAGGGCCGAATGGCCTACTCCTGCACCTATTTTCTATGTTTCTATGTCAGGGGTTATGGGGAGAAGGCAGGAGAATGGGGTTGGGAGGGAGAGATAGATCGGCCATGATTGAATGACGGAGTAGACTTGATGGGCCGAATGGCCCGATTCTGCTCCTGTCACTTATGACCTTATGGTCACCCGGTGGAGCCCACTGCCCGGCAGTTTGTACGGTTCGTCCGCGCTTTGACAATGGCAGAGGAAGGCTGTCACACTCACTGTCGTTCTTGTGAGTCTTGCTGAAAATATTCTTTTCGAAATTCTTTTGTTCCTTTGTGGAGGGGTAGGTCCCATCGTAATACTGGTGAGAGGGAGAGAGAGAGAGAAAGGGGAGAGAGGGAGCAGGAAGTGAGATAAGTGGATTGCCACATGACATTACTGAAAAATGAAATGTTTAAGAAAGAACTGCAGGGGGTGGAAAAATCGATGGTAGTAGACAAAAATGCTGGAGAAACTTAGCGGGTGAGGCAGCATCTATGGAGCGAAGGAATAGGTGATGTTTCGGGTCGAGGTCTCGACCCGAAACGTCACCTATTCCTTCGCTCCATAGATGCTGCCTCAATCGACAGTAGACAATAGGTGCAGGAGTAGGCCATTTGGCCCTTTGAGCCAGCACCGCCATTCAATGTAATCATGGCTGATCATCCCCAATCAGTACCCCAATTCCTGCCTTCTCCCATATCCCCCAAATCTGCTATCTTTAAGAGCCCTATCTAGCTCTCCTCTTGAAAGCATCCAGAGAACCTGCCTCCACCGCCTCCATGAGGCAAGAGAATTCCACAGACTCGCCACTCTCTGTAGAAAAGGTGTTTCCTTCGTCTCCTGTTCTAAATGGCTTCCCCTTATTCTTAAACTTTGCCCCTGGTTCTGGACTCCCCCAAAATCGGGAACAAGTTCCTGCCTCTAGCGTGCCTGACCCGCTGAGTTTCCTCCAGCATTTTTGCCTACCACCTGAAAAGAAAATATGCGAATCTTCCAATGGGCTACCTTGGCGAGAGGCGTTCTCCATCGTTGTCCAAGATGATGAGAGCCTTGACAGTGAGAGGACGGTTCCCTAAATGCACAACACAAAGGGCAAACACAAACAATGGGTATCTTCTACCATTGAGAAGTCCTCCCCACCTGATGTCATAAGTAATTAGGAGTAGAATATGCCATTCGGCCCATCAGTCTACTCAACATTCAATCAAGGCTATCTGATCTCTGTCCCTCCTAACCCCATTCTCCAGCAAGTACAGGCCCAGCGCCGACGAACGCTCATCATAGGTTAAAGGGCCTGTCCCACTGTACGAGGTAATTCAAGAGCTCTGACGAGTTTCCCGATTCGAACTCGGAGAATTACGATAATAGCCACTCGTAGGTACTCAGGGCTCTCGTGGACATTTTTCAACATGTTGAAAAAACTTCACGAGCTTACCGCGTTTCCCCGAGTACCTGCCGTTAGCGTTACGAGCCGCTAAGAGACGTCCCGAGCTCCGACGTAGCCGCTACGTGCATTCTACGTACTTTTGAGTTTGATTTTTTTTTTAAACTCGGGAGAGCTCTTGGGTAAACTCGTATAGTGGGACAGGCCCTTAACATGTTCACGTTTAGTTCAGTTTATTGTCACGTGTACCGAGGTGCAGTGGCAATGTAGCGTGCTAGCCAGTCAGCGGAAAGACAATGCATGATTGCAGTCGAGCCGGTGCAGCGAGTGTAATGCATGATTGCAGTAGCACCTCACAGTGCCGTCGGCAGGGGGCACCATCTTGGATCATGATGATGGTGCTTTTGCCAAGAACCATGTTGGCTTCCTGCAGGGAATGCAGCAATGGGGAGGAAAATGCAAGAGGCGGGCGTGGCTCCCTCAGTCAACATGTCGGTTACAGGTACGAGCCCTATTCCAGAAACCAAGACCGCACGCCCAATCAGCAACCGCGGTACAAAAAGCAAAGTGCAGGTAGCAATTCCCCCCCCCCCCCTCCCATCTTTGAATCCCCCCATTTTCCATTTATCACCCACCCATCCCAATTCCCCTTCAACCCATATCCTTCCCTCCGGTTTTACTTCACATCTTCTTTCCTTATCCGACACCCCTTTGTCTCTTTTTCACCTCTAACTGTTATCACTTACTCCACCCATCTGCCCGTCACCCCATGGAATGATTCCATTGGAGGGAGTGTCTCGGAGCAGAGGGCACAGCGTCAGAATAAAAGGACGGACCTTCAGAAAGAGGAGGAGTCATTTCTTTACTCAAGAGAATGGTGAATCTTTGCAATTCATTGGCACAAATGGCTGTGGAGGCCAGGTCATTTAAGGTGGAGGTTGACAGATTCTTGATTAGTGCGGGTGTCAGGGGGTTATGGGGAGAAGGCAGGAGAATGGGGTTGAGAGGGAAAGATAGATCAGCCGTGATTGAATGGCGGAGTAGACTCGATGGGTCGAATGGCCTACTTCTCCTCCTATGACTTATGAACTTATACGAGGAACATGTTTTCATCCAGAGAATGGTTGGAATTTGATGGCACTGTTTCAGTGAGGGATGGAGGCAGGTATTCCCACGACGTTCCACTATATGGACAAGAACTGGAATTGCAGTGGCCCAGGGAGCTGCGGTCAAGGCATTGGAAAATGATAATAGTATAGATGGGTCTGCAAACACTGGCAAAGGGCTTGCCAACACTGGAATCTTAGGTGAAACACCAAGTGCTGGAGGAACTCAGCAAGTCAGGCAGTATCTGTGGAGGGATTGGACAGGTGACGTTTTGGGTCGGGGCCCTTCTTCAGACGGATGGTGCACTTGCCCCACCATTTCCCCTCACCCATTAACCACCCCCCCCCCCCCCCCC